>NC_141057.1:30799066-30976566 GCF_041138505.1 Cibotium barometz | reverse complement strand
TATATATATGTGTATATACATACATGTATGTATATATATATGTATACATATATATATATGTATATGTATATATATATATATATATATATATATATATATATATATATGTATGTATATATATATATATGTATGTATATATATACATGTATATGTATATATATACATGTATATATATATATATATATATATATGTATACATATATATATGTGTATATATATATATATATATATATATGTATGCATATATATGTGTGTATATACATACATGTATGTATATATATATATGTATACATATATATATATGTATATACACATATATATATGTATACATACATATATATATATATATATATATATATATATATATATATATATATATATATATAGATATATATATATATGTATACATATATATATATACACACATATACATATATATACATACATATACATATATATATATACACACACACACATATATATACATACATATACATATATATATATATACACACACACACACATATATATATATACATACATATACATATATATATATACATATATACATACATATACATATACATATACATACATACATACACACACACACACACACATATATATGTGTGTGTGTGTGTGTGTATAGCCTCATGTTTCAATTTATCACATTTCATGTTCTTTTCCATGGCACTGTATATGGTATCATTGTACTATTCATGTGTGTGTGTGTGTGTGTGTGTATATATATAGAGAGAGTGGCTCGGAGTCATTAGTGAGGAAAAGCTAGTACATCACATGGCGGCCATGTGGCCATTTGTAAAGTAACTTTGGTAATATATCTTCTATTACGCGCGCGCGCGCGCGAGAGAGAGAGAGAGAGAGAGAGAGAGAGAGAGAGAGAGATCTCAATGGCTACAAAAAAGACCTAAAGAGCCTATGAGGACATGAATAGTGCAATGACATCATACACAATGCCATGGAAAAGAACATGAAATGTGAAAAATTGAATCATGAGGCTATAGGCTTCCAGATGGTAGATCTGGCTATGGTGAGGGCATGTCATGTCATCAAAGAATCTTTTTTTTGGGTGGAGATCTTCAGTCTTTATCTAAGATGTGAATAGTGCACGGCAGGTATGAGTTGATGTCAATGCTCATGCCATCATGAAGAAATCAATGCAGGAGTGTTAGGCATGGGTGGCTAATGTGGATGCTTATGCCATGAAGAAATCAATGATGGATCTGTGGGCAACATCTTATATGGGATCTTAGCGTCTCCTTTAATACTATGTCCCTATGTTTTTTGAGCTCTATTAAGTACATCGTGTATGGGCTGGCCTTATCTCTCAGCATGTCTTTTAATACTTTGTCCCTATGTTGTTTAAACTCTATCAGGTACATCGGGAGATATATTTACTCCTCATACTGCACCACCTAGGCCAGTGGCTCGAACCCCTCCCAGAAGAGGTGAAATCTCCCTTGTATCTCATAATATGCTGGGCATATGAACATATAGTCGAGCCTCCATCCCATATGGTTTATACTCTTCGCTCCTCTAATGAGATGTTTTCATCTCTCCCAATGTTCTCTACTCGAAGGCAGTGGTGGGAGGATACTCTGAGTTGGTCAATTGCATAGCATGTGACATGTGGATGTGCATGTACCTTGGGATCTCAAAGGATCCATCCCTAGTGAGTCTAAAAAAATGCTCTCTGTAAAATTCATATTTCATCCCAATCTTTGATGATGACATCCAAGTCTAGCAATTTGGCATGTCTCTTCTACTCCTGCTCTCGCTTCCTCTCCCTCTCCTAACCTTTGATGATGACATCCACGTCTCGCATGTGTGTAGGCCCAATCCTGTTCGATCTCAAGTTGTGAGAGGTCGAGAAGTCGAGAGTCCGGGCTGTACTGAAATGGGGGAAGATGATCCATCTCTCACAACATGAGATCAATCGAATTATGGAAACCTTAGCAAATTATAGGTTATGGAAGCCTTAGTAAATTTTAGGTTATGAAAACCTTAGTAAACAAGAGTGCTCTACCTCTGCCCTTGACATTTCTACTCTAACGTCACTAAGAGAGGCACTGATCCATCTTCCCCTGCCTCCTCCCTGCCTCCTCCCTCCCTATGCAGATAACTATGAAAGCATGATGGTGAAAGGAGAGGCGGGTGAGAGAAATGCGTCCTCCACATCAGAATGAGAGGGGGAGGGAAGCATCCTCTATGGCGGGCAGAACGAGAGAAAGGGAGAGGGAGAGGGAGAGAGACGACGACTCCTCAAATTAGAAGAGACAGAGATCAAACAAAAAACTCACACCTAGCTTTAAAACCTTGAAAAACATTGACTCGTTCTTTTTATTTCGAAAGGGTATTACTAAGTATCACTTGAGTGAACCCACACACACAGCCATGGTGAGTCGCCGTCTTGCTCATGTGAAACCCTAACCCTAGCCTTAACCTTTGCTTTTTCTGATCTCGGCGTTTTGGGTCTTGTTTCAGACGGTGAAGCGTCGAAATGGAGGCCGCAACAAGCATGGGAGGGGCCACACGAATCCCATCAGGTGCTCCAACTGTGGGCGCTGCGTTCCCAAGGTGCACTTGTCTGCCTTCCGCCCAGTGTCTTTAGAGTCTTTTACGCAGTTTTGGGGTTGTGACTTTTCAAGCCTGCCAAGAATTAGGGTTTAGGTTTTTCTATTCTGACATGCAGGTTGCCAAGTCTGGCAAGAATGAGGGTTCCATCTATCAGTCTGACGGGAATAGGGGTTGGGGTTTACCAGGCTGAAAGAATTTAGGGTTAGGTTTTAGTGTATTTCTTTGTTTCTAGGGTTAGGGCTTACTTGCATCTGGACGCTTGATGGTTGCATTGGTAAGGGCAGTCACAACCCTTACGCCAACTGATGTCTGCAAAAGGTAAGCCGGGTTCGTTCATGCTACTAACAGGAAATTATGGTTAGGGTTTAGGGTGTGGCATTCCCTTTGTGTCATCGCATCGGCAAAGTTCAAGCATCAGCATTAGTTGCACTCTGATCGCTCTAGTTTCCATTGCTTAAGAAAATATTATCCATGTAATGCACACCTGCATTCACGGTATTCCCAGATTTACAGGAATTTCAAACGTGAGCATGGAGAAGCTGGGGTGGTTAACTAGACTTTGTAGGTCACTGGCTTGAATGTCAGGCGCAGGTGTCTCTTATATGACAGGATATGTATAACACTTGTGCCTATGTGCCAGGGTTTAAGAATAGAGAGAAAGGAGATAGCAGCGGAACCAAATAATGCACAGCAGACACGAGTTAAGAAAATACTGGTCTGTATTATGTACACGAAAGAAGCATTACAACTGAAATTCAAGAACAAATGATGGCTGTGAGTGAAGATGTCAACTCGCAGCCGACTCTGCTCAAAGATCCCCTTGGCTAGGCCATGCGGAGTAGAGAAATGCTATGTAGAGAGGCTAGCGCTGAGAAACCGCAGATGGATTTAACGATTTTCCAATATATGTATATATTGTACATACTGATGCAGGTTGGCCTGCTGCTGTCCTGTTGGCCAGGTCAGAGGACCGTCCACGACTGTGTCCAGTGGCTAACTGCCATGCAGCACCTGGGCCTGGGCTGCGCATGCCGCCCACTGGCCTTGTGCTTGGCTATAGGGCTGTATGTAGGTGAGTTGTGTTACAGGCTAGTTTTGTGGGTGGATCGTGCCTATCTTGTATGACCCTGTATGTGAATTGTAATGGTGGTCTTAACAGGCTGAAGGACGTGACATGGAGTCAATCACCGAATATGTTTTGTGACATAAATAACTTCATTAGTGTTAGCTATTTTCAAATGCAAACTACGTGGCAATGAGCTAGTGGCATGCCCTACTATTTGCATCTGATGTCCATTGTGGAGTCTTAAATGCTGTATGATTGTTGACCCCTCAGTGGTGGGTAGGAGTCTTCCTTAATTATTTGAGCTGCTGCATAAATGTTGAGTATGCATGGTCTTCTGTGTTTTTTGAGCTGAATGTTTCATGTGGTCGAACTAGTGAGAAAAGGTCCTTTGTCTATTAGTATGATTCAAGTGAAATCTGGTGGTGATGATCAGGCCTTCATTCTTTCGATTTGATGGTTGTCCCAGGACAAGGCAGTGAAACGGTTCCTTATCAGGAACATTGTGGAGCAAGCTGCTGTGCGTGATGTTCAAGAAGCTTGTGTTTATGATGGTGAGTGGCAACTGTATCTCTTTGGGGTTTAAAGCCAGACTGAACTGCTGCAAAAGGTTTACTAGAATACGCTGGTGTTTCAGGATACACTCTTCCTAAGCTTTATGCAAAGATGCAGTATTGTATCTCCTGTGCAATCCACTCTCATGTTGTGCGTGTAAGATCCCGGACTGCCCGGCGGGTCAGGGAGCCCCCACAGCGCTTCAGGCGCAAGGTATGTTTGGCTACAATTGTGTTTTATGGCATCTGTAGTTGGTTTTGATGTCATTGCTGAAGGTTTTCATGGCATTGCTGATTGTTTGACTGCTTTTACAGGAGGATACACAGAGCCAAAACCCTCGGCTTAATGTGCCTGCTGCCAAAAAGTGATAGTCATGCCAAATTTTTCAACAAATCTATGGCAGGAAATACTGGCCTTGGTCTTTTGACACATGCTTCTGCTTTTATCTAGTGCAGATAAACTTTTTGTCATGCGGCTCTTAAATAACTATATGATGAACCTTGAGCAAGCGCATTTAAAAAATGTTGTGCTACGGTTTCATATGCTCCGTAACAATATGGCTGCAGGTTGGTACAGCTCATTATTAAAAAATGACTGGATTTGTGTGATTGTGTGTTAGCTGATAAACTAGTTGTTAGGATCAAATGTGTGTATAGCTGAATTTTTGGCTTGTTCTGGGAGGTGCTCGTGTTAGTTGACAAACTTGTTCAAATTTAGGTGAGATGTGACTCCTTGGAGAGGCATTTCTAGTGCTCCAGCCCTGGTTGCTTTTTCTGCTCAGTAACATGTATGCATGTGACTGCTATGTTCCCAGTTTGTTCTAAAGATTCTGTCTTACAAGAGATTAATCTCCAATGGTTGTTTTGACATTTGTTATTGGTATGAGGGTCTTCAGCATTTCTTAGAAAATCAGGTTCATGTGTTTTTTTTTGTATTCAAATGGTTTGCAATTATGGCAATTTCTTTTGTTATGGTTTGTGTTTAACTACAGGTGTATGTTATGCTTACGTGATGCTTTTGAGCCAAAAGTTTTCTTTAGAAGGATATATTCTGTCTTCTAAATTCAATGATTGCAACTGATTGTTCATTGTGACAGTTTGTGGTTGTCTTTCCACATTGGTATTTTTGGGAGACTATTAAATGGTTTCTAAACCTGTTATTACTATGTGAACCCACCACTGGGCAACACAGCCTCTAAAGGGTGGTGGACTTGCGGTTGTAGTGTGTAGGACCAAGAGATCATCAAACATGTTTCACAGGGAATATACAGGTATGATGAGAAGAATAGCTTGAGAATTTGGGCAATCTGCAACGCTACACCAACTATTAGTATGGTAAGAAGTTAAGAACGTCTGCTGTGATACTCCAGACTCTACTTGAGCAATTGCATGGAAAATGTCGGTGGTAACAAAATGAAGAAAAAGTGGCAATCATGTAGTGCTTATGTAGGTATTACATACAATACAAGGTGGTCAACATACAACACAAGGTCCCATGGGTCATGGTAACCTTGGTCATGCTTACCGAAGAGAAAGTCCACATACAAACAACACAAGGTCTAGTAGGGTTGTAATCTTCGAGTAAACTAACAAGCATAAGAGTATGGATTTTAGAGTTGCTTATCCCCATATGTTAGTGTAAAAGCATTGAATTGGCTAAAATTCGGGTGGCGTGTGATAAAGGAAGATGGGTAGTTTACATGATGGAAAAGCCCTTCATTAAGATTAAAAGGCACATTTAATCTTTTGAATGTCACACAGCCTCACTAGTTATAGACTCGTAATTTTCGATAGTACCATTGATTGAACATGTTGGTGACCCGATTTTGAGATAAATAGACCTTTGTCATATGCAAGTGGAGAATAATTGTCGTGAAAAGGCCCTTTAAAAGATTACCTTTATAGGAGTTTTGTCACACCCAAGCTCAGTAAGTGGACTCGGGAGTTTGGAGTGTCCAAATTCAAACTATGTTAAAGTTTCACACCCAAGCTCATGTAGTGAACTTGGGAGTGTGAAGAGTGTAAACAAGGGTGAAATGTATGTCAGACATAATCTCATAATGAATGGGCACAATCTCTTTTCAGCCACACAAGTTTCTAGGCCTTTTGCTTGCTCTTTGCTCTTGTTGTACTTGTATGTGTGTGGAGTGTTAGTTCGCTTTTTAGTGTCTCTATTAATCAATGGTGTGAGTAGATGAGAGTGAGTCCTTACAACAAGAGTTGAAGTTGTTTCCTTGATGATAGCAAGGAAGAGAGCTTGTAGGAGTAGACAAGTTGGTAGTGATTGTTCGAGCTTGGATGGTTTTAGGAAACTTGAACTTTGAGGCAAGATAAGTTGCCCACAATTGTTGGTCGTTTTGTGCTATATTTAGTTGTGAAGGAAGGTGTTTTCAAGAGTTGCAATGGGCAATAAAATATTTGTTGCCAATGTTGGGATTCTTGCTTCCTCCACTCTTTTTATAGCATATGCTCTCTAATGTATGTATCTTAGTTGTGTAAGTTGAGATGATAAAAGAGATGATAAAAGTTAAATATTTGGTGTGATAAAAGAACAAAAAAGTTTGTTTTTTGTGTTTTGTCTAGGTTTAAGAGTACTTTGAATACCTTGAGGATTTGAAAATCTCTAATTTTTGTACACATCTGTGTACAAAAAGAGCGGCTCACATGGGACCAAATTTTTTTAAAAAGAGCGGCTCACATGGGACCAGTTTCCACTCTAGGTTCTACTCGGAAAACTTGGAGGAAAGAAAGCTTTTTATTTTCATATACGTGCATATTTTGATTTTTGTAAATTTACATTGTCAAAGTGAAGCTTTTCTACATTTTGTTTGTTCACAAAATCATTATCATTAAAAGGTATTAGATTGAGTTACATTGAAAGTAAAATTGGATAATTTATGCTTAGGAGACTAAATTTGGAAACTATGGATAGGAAAGGCACTCAAATATCTCTCAAAATTTAAATTTATTGTTTATTGATTTTTTTAATAAATTTTCATGCTCATGAAAATTGGTTTTCATGTTTGTGAAAAACTCCTTCAAATCATGTTGTGATTATCTTGCCAAAGTCCTTATCTTGAGAATCTTATCCTTCTCCCAAAAAATCCAAGTTTTCCACGATCACGAAAAAGTAAAACATTAGCCTTTGATTAAGAAAAGATTCATGATCTAAATCATCGTTGAACATCAAAGGATGTTAGCGTGCATAAATATAACCTGGATTAAGAAAAAAGAGAGTGCATAGTTTTTCATGTCGTGAAAATCTCACATTTGTGAAAAATCAAGTAAAAATTCGAGACCAAGTCCATATTTGGATTATTGGACTATAGTGCATCATACTTCCTACATTGTGAAAAACATCAATTTTGTTGGACTATAGTGTGTCGTACTTCCTACATTATGAAAAACATCAATTGAAAGGCAAAGTCATCACTATGAAAAACTTTGGATTTTTGCATATGTAAAATATCAAATAGTTTTTCACGATAATGAAAAACTCGCTTTTGTTAAAAACAAAAAGTCGATGAAACATTAAACTAGGTAGGTGAGTGAAATTTGGCTTATCTAGATGAATTTTCATGCGCTTAAAATATGGGAGAGTGATTGGTGACGATACTGCATCTAACCACCTAGGATTCTATTAGTTAGTGTCGAGTCTGTGGCCACTCATTAACGCATTGAAACTAGTAGAGCGGAATCTATGGAAAATGCTCTGAGGATTGAGGAGAAAGTGGATGAGAAGATTGTATCTTCTCCCACAAAATCTAGTAGCCTTTTGAAATATGCCAAAGGACTATTTGGGTTAAACAGAGACTAAACAAGAAGCTCAAGCATCTGACTAAGGTCAAGTAATGAGTAGGGGATCAATGTGTTGAGGGTAGAATAATTACTCAAATAGTATCTCCTTGAATAGTATTTATGCAAGGACAGACTCTTGCTAGTACCTCTAAACAACCATAATTCACTCCTTGCATTAGGAGAGATGTTACCAATGGTCTTAGAACTGGAGAAGCGTCCTTTTCTTCTAAAGAGGAAATAGAAGTAGAGAAGTACAATTGCAAATACAAGTGCTTAGTCATTGAAATGAAGGCTTAGATGTGTGAAGAGCCAATCTTGAGTGGAGAAACAATGAGAGACTACGAGCTTTAGAATCAATTGAGTTTCAGCTTGTGTCGACGAGAAGATGCGGCTACATAAGCCTCACGATTTGGCCCAAGCCCTAAGATGGTATGCTATCTTTAGAGCCAATTTTAGAAGGCACGAAGGGAGAGAGCTATGTAACCTGACATTGTGGAGCCTAACCTTGACATGATGAAAACACAAAGGAAGTTATTGTTTGACCTAAAGTTCCTTGCACACATACAAACAACGTTGTCACAAAATCATGCGACAATTCTAGTCAAGGATGTCCAAGAACTAATGGAACACACTCTTATTATGTAATAACCAATGGAGTATACTCTTATTATGCCTAGGGGCCTACACCTCTATACGTGCTTGACCCAAGAATGGGTAGAGGACAAGGAAGAGGGGTGTTTAACTTGGCAAGACTTGGTCAAAAACCCAACACATCTGGTCTTCTAGGACCAACCGTGCCAATGGCCACATTTACCCTAGCTGATTTATGGAGAATGGTTGTTGAAATAGGAAGGAGGGTGGCTACGGAATTGGGAACGTCTCATGTATCAAGGCTAACACAAATGAAGCCACATTGTAAGATTCCTCTCTCCAGCTTTTGAGGTGTGCAAGTGAAATAACCTCCCCTTCTGATCTTATAATTATTCCCCTCTCTGAAATAAAAGAAAGATCCTGTTTTACCCTGTTTTGGCCTGGAGAGAGAAAATATCTAGAGAGAGGTAATTCAAAATTGAGATATTTTTGGATATAAAAATCTTCCTAGTGTCTAAAATGGTTTCCCCTGAAACAGAAATTCAAAAAGAATTTTCCAATGTGCAATTGGAATTAATTGAAAATAGGTATAAAGGACCTTAGCCTAAGGGTCTAGATTTTCAAATTTTTTTGAATTATGGTCCAATTAAGGTTCCTATGGGGGCCAATAGGATCAATCCAAGTGTAGGGAGGAGATAAATTGAAGAACAAAAGAAAAACCTCCCAAAAATGAGTAAATGCTCACATAAGATGAAGAGTGGATTAACGACCAAAGAAAACAATTAAAAAAACTGAATTTCGACACCTCAGTGTGGGGATCTCCCCTCATGAAGTAGGTGCCTTTTTCTCATCATTATGCCCAATTCTTAATCAATAAAATGAGATATTTTTATCTCTCCTCTCTCCTATTTCAAAACTAGATCCAAAAAGTAAGTTGAACTGACCAAAAAATGGTCAAAAATTGACCAAACTAATTTGGAAAATTCTAGAATCAGTTTGCTTGGTTAGAGGCTCACTTTTTCCTATAAATAGAAGCCTCCCCCTTTGTAAAAGCTTAATGGTGTTTATGCACTGTTACTTTGCTCCTGTCCTGAGCCATCTACATTGAATTTTTTAATAATTCAATTGTTTTTGGCCTAATTCTCTCCAAAGTGGATTGGTGGCCACTCTTGCTTCAAACAAGAGTAGAACCCTCAATCCCTCAAGACAAAGGAGAGCTTACAAGCTCCATAAAAGCTATTTTTCTTACTTGTTTAATGAAGAATCTATGGTTTTCTTAATTTTTATGTTTTGCAGATATTGAATTAAATTCAAATGCTACGTCTTTGATAAAAAGGCCACCCCCTTCTCCTCTTTACATTCCAACCTTTCTCAATCCTAGAAAGATTAACTAAAGGATTAATTAAACTCTTTTTATTATTTACTCTCTTGAATTTAGAAAATTATATAGATTAGAGTTCTATAAATCTAATTTGGGTTAATTTAAGTTAAATAAAGAATGATAAAAATGAGAAATGGTCAGCCATACAAAGAAGGTTATGGTTAAATTTTTTAAAATTTTATGGAAAAGAAAGTTACTTTTATGTTATTTCAAAAGAGTAATTCCCACCATTTTTGCATCTAAAAGAAATATTCTAATTACTCCATGTACATATTCACCTATGAATATGCATGGATATCACTGATATTAATTATTAAATTTTATTTTTATGCATAGAAAGATACATAAAGGAATTTTTTTACTTACAAAAGTGTTATTCTCATTAAATTTGTTTTTTATGCATAGAAAGATGCATAAAGGAAATTTTTTTAATTACAAAAGTGTTATTCTCATTTAATTTGATTTTTATGCATAGAAAGATGCATAAAGGAATTTTATTTATTACAAAAGTATTATTCTCATTAAATTTGATTTTTACACATAGAAAGATGCATAAATAAAATTTTTCAATTACAAAAGTGTTATTCTCATTAAATTTGATTTTTATGCATAGAAAGATGCATAAAGGAATTTTTTTTAATTACAAAAAGTGTTATTCTCATTAAATTTAATTTTTATGCATAAAAAGATGCATAAAGAAATTTTTTATTGCAAAAGTGTTATTCTTATTAAATTTGATTTTTATGCATAGAAAGATGCATACAGAAAAATTTTTATTATAAAAGCACTATTTTTATAAAAATTAAATTTTATGCATAAATAGATGCATAAAGAAATTCTTTTTATTTTAAAAGTGTTATTCCTATTTAATTTGATTTTATGCATAAATAGATGCATAAAAGGATTTTTTATATATAAAAGAGTTATTCCCACTGAAGTTGATTTTTATGCATAAATAGATGCATAAAGAATTTTTATATCAAAATTAGAATTCTCTTAAATTCTATGAGTATTTGATAAATGAATAATTAAATACTCTAAGAGAGAAATTTCTATCGTTTTATATTCACTCGGATTATAAAAAGAGAATTCAAGAAATCTACCGAGATCGAAATATTCAGATAAATGATTAATCTATTTCTCATTGGAATTCGTAACTAATTTAGAAATCAGTTAAGTGAATATTCAAAGAAAGAAATTCAGTAAAATAGTAATTGAATTATCAAACCTTTTCGAGAAAGATAGATCAGGAAAAATCTTATCCGACTAGAACCTTGAATCAAACTATGACCAAGACCAAACTCTTTCCTCAGTTTTGAGGAAAGAAGGTGTGACTAGTTTAAAAAAATACACTCAAAACTCCTACCAAATTTGAAACTAAGTTTGAGACCCTTCGAATTGATCTATGGATTAAGGTTATAGAATTCGAGGAATTCTGGTATGAAATTCAAAACTCTGATCAAGAAGTTTTGGGGATATCGATTCAAGAAATACTCCTTGTATTCAAAAGAAAATCAAACTGAAAACTTGCATAAAAAATAGATGTGATGTGAATCAGATAGATGTGAATGAATGGATGTGTATGTGAAGAATGGATGTGAATGTGTATGTGAAGAATGGATATGGATGTGTATGTGAAGAATGGATGTGAATGTGTATGTGAAGAATGGATATAGATGTGTATGTGAAAGAATGGATGTGGATGTGTATGTGAAAGAATGGATGTGGATGTGTATGTGAAAGAATGTAATGTGATGTGACATGAATATATGTGGATGTGAAGTGATAGATATGAATGTATGGATAGATGTGGGTAGTCATACATGTGAACGATTGGATGGATGTGGATGAATGAGATGAGATGTGTATGAATGAGATATGATGTGGATAGATGTGATGTGATGTGAATCGGGATGTGAATGAATGAGATGTGATGTGAAATGGATGTGATATAAATTGGGATAGATGTGAATGGATGATATGTGACCTGAATGAATGTGATGTGATGTGATGTGAAATGGGATAGATGTGAATGAATGAGATGTGATGTGAATGGATGAGATGTGAATGAATGTGATGTGATGAGATGTGGATATGGGTAGATGCGGGTGGATGAGATCTGATGAGGATAAATGAAGAAAGATGCGGTGAGATGAAAATGATGTGATTGGATGAGGATGGGAATACATATGAAATGGATGTGGATTAAATAATGTGGATTGATGTGGAACACTGTGGAAAGACGAGAGTTCGTTATAGAAACTGTATTTATGACCTATTTTTAAATGACTGTTTTATGTCAAGAATGCTGGGGAAGCATTTTGATCGTCTTGTGAATGAGGTCGTGGAGACCTAACTGATAAAGTTGCAATAGCTGACAGAGAGTCAATGGAGGACGTCTCGCGTAGCAAGGTTGGCCGAGGTCTTGACCAGCCTTGGTTCGATTTAAATGGTGAGCTTCCGGTACGGTGGATGAGGGACCAAGGAAGCGGCCTATGAGTGAAGCGCTAGGTGACCTGCGAAGGATCCTAGAGCGTGCTGACCATACGGTGCTCGGGCTCTGGGTCGCCGAAGATACCCACACGTGCATCGTGGAAGATATTGGAACAAGGAGTAAGAGTTGTTTTCTGAATTCGGGCATGGATCTGGTTGATTGACCTTGCTGGTCCTCAACGGATGAGTCCATGGCTCTTTTATATGGATCTGTTGGTTGATCTTGCTGATCTTCAACGGAGATTCCATTTTGATTTTTATAAGTGAATATATTACCGGGTACTAGAGCTAGGAACTATCGAAAAGGCCCCTGAGTGGACAGGCCGTGAGTGTTCTGGTTGCCAATGATGCCATAGGTACACCGATGAAGGAAAAATTGGAAATTAGGATTCAACCGGATATTTTGGAGGATTATGATCAGTGATACTATAGTTTCATTAAAAGATTGTTTTAAAGACAGCTGAATGTGTGAAAAAGGCAATTTCATATTGGGTGTGTAAGTGGTGTGACTAGTTTTAAGTTTGCATAAATATCCGGCTAAGGGGCGTGGGAACTCTTTTCCCTGGTTCTCGAGACAAAACCTAACCAAATTCTTAAATGGATCCATCACTACAGTGGTTGGGCAGTTGGCTAACCCACAGGACTGGATGGGGTTAGGCTGGACTGATGGATCCCTAAAATGAGACTCAATTCTGTTATGGTACGATAGATGAAGTAAATCCCACATAAAAATTGTTCTATGGAAAAGAATCAACGGCTGTGCCTCTCAATGAGGAAAAAAGTGTTGGTCTCTATGATGTGCAAGTCTTTTCCTTGATCTGACTATGGGACTTACGGGTTCGGTCAAATCAGTTCAGTTAGTTAAGGCTCTTGACTACGTTAGAGTAAAAATATCCTGGAGGAATCGCCCGTGCTTTCCGGGCGAGGGAAGTTTTTCGAGTGTTCTGGAAGAACCGAGGGATTAGTCTCTTGTCCGGATATATGTGGGCGAGGCCTCGAGTGAGGGACCCTGTCCCGCGCAGCAAGAAGTGCTGCTTACGATGCTAGCACCCCAGAATTCGTTGCGGAGTGGGGACAGGAATCTTTTTGCTGGTATCAAAGCGAATTGGCTAAAGTGAATCAACCGAGAAGCCAAAAATGTCAAAAATTTATGAAGTAACAATAAAAAGTTAGAAATGTGTGATGAAATTCATATAGATTGATATTCAGACTGAAATTCATAAATTAGTAATTGGGTCTTCAGATGGAAGTACCGCAATTGCATGGAATCCTTGACTTGCTTGAGGCCTAGACATGATGGTATTTACCTTATAATTTCAAGGACCATGACTACCCGTATATACCGAGGGTATAATTGTAGCTCTTTACTGGCAGTATATACAAGTAAATCTAGGACCTTGAAATTATAAGCATAAATGCTATCTAGATAATGAATTCGAATGTGGTTGATATGATTTTAAAACTCTGGTTGAGAATTGATGAGTTGATTTGGATTCTGATTGAAAAATGATGATTTCTGAATTTTGGTTGAAAAGCGATAAGCTAAGCAAAACCACAATGAGGATCAATGGGACGAGTCCCTGTGATGATGTTCGTAACTGGAATGACGATAATGACTTCAACAAATCACTATGAGATTAGTGGATTGTGCTGACAGATTGCTACTATTAACACTTGTTGACCCAGTGGATCAAGTTAAGGGATGACAAATTAAAAACCTGTATAATTCAAATTCCCATGGAGGAATGTTCAGATGGAAATTTTGGTCTAATGGACCATTATTGTGTTAAGGATATGAATGATATGATCTAAAAGAATTGTTATCTGATGATGAGTTCTATATAAGGGATCTTTATCCCAGGATTCTGTTGGGTTCACCAGACTATAAGGAACCCCATAATCAGTTGGATCTTAAGGGAAAGAGTTGTTCTCTAGTTTGCGAGATGAGGACATCTTGCGTTTTTTAAGTGGGGTAGGATGTAAGATTCCTCCCTCTAGCTTTTGAGGTGTGCAGGTGTAAGAACCTCCCCTTTTGATCTTATAATTATTTTCCTCTCTGAAATAAAAGAAAGATCCTGTTTTACTCTATTTTGGCTTGGAGAGAGAAAATGTCTAGAGGGAGGTAATTCAAAATTGAGATATTTTTGGATATAAAAATCCTCCTAGTGTCTAAAATGGTTTCCCTTGAAATAGAAATTCAAAAAGAACTTTCCAATGTGCAATTGGAGTTAATTGAAAATAGGTATAAAGGACCTTAGCCTAAAAGGGTCTAGATTTTTAAAATTTTTTGGATTATGGTCCAATTAAGGTTCCTATGGGCCAATAGGATCAATCCAAGTGTAGGGAGGAGATAAATTGAAGAATAAAAGAAAAACCCCCCAAAAATGAGTAAATGCCCACATAAGACGAAGAGTGGATTAAGGACCAAAGAAAACAATTAAAAAAACTGAATTTTGACACTTCAGTGTGGGGATCTCCCCTCATGAAGTAGGCACCTTTTTCTCATCATTACCGTCAATTCTTAATCAATAAAATGAGATATTTTCATCTCTCCTCTCTCCTATTTCAAAACTAGATCCAAAAAGAACTGACCCAAAAATGGTCAAAAATTGACCAAACTGATCTGAAAAATTCTAGAATCAGTTTGCTTGGTTAGAGGCTCACTTTTTCCTATAAATAGAAGCCTCCTCCTTTGTAAAAGCTTAATGGTGTTTATGCACTGTTACTCTGCTCTTGTCCTGAGCCATCTACATTGAATTTTTTAATAATTCAATTATTTTTGGCCTAATCCTCTCCAAAGTTGATTGGTGGCCACTCTTGCTTTCAACAAGAGTAGAACCCTCAATCCCTCAAGCCAAAGGAGAGCTTATAAGCTCTATGTAAGCTAATTTTCTTACTTGTTTAATGAAGAATCTATGGTTTTCTTAATTTTTATGTTTTGCGGATGTTGAGTTAAATTCAAATGCTATGCCTTTGATAAAAAGGCCATCCCCTTCTCCTCTTTACATTCCAACCTTTCTCAATCCTAGAAAGATTAACTAAAGGATTAATTAAACTCTTTTTATTGTTTACTCTCTTGAATTTAGAAAATTATGTAGATTAGAGTTCTATAAATCTAATTTGGGTTAATTTAAGTTAAATAAAGAATGATAAAAATGAGAAATGGTCAGCCATACAAAGGAGGTTATGGTAAAATTTTTTAGAATTTTGTGGAAAAGAAAGTCGCTTTTATGTTATTCCAAAAGAGTAATTCCCACCATTTTTGCATCTAAAAGAAATATTCTAATTACTCCATGTATATATTCACCTATGAATATGCATGGATATCACTGATATTAATTATTAAATTTGATTTTTATGGATAGAAAGATGCATAAAGGATTTTTTTAATTACAAAAGTGTTATTCTCAATTTGATTTTTATGCATAGAAAGATGCATAAAGAAAATTTTTTATTACAAAAGTGTTATTCTCATTTAATTTGATTTTTATGCATAGAAAGATGCATAAAGGAATTTTTTAAATTACAAAAGTGTTATTCTCATTAAATTTGATTTTTATGCATAGAAAGATGCATAAAGAAAATTTTTTATTACAAAAGTGTTATTCTCATTAAATTTGATTTTTTTATGCATAGAAAGATGCATAAAGGAATTTTTTTATTACAAAAGTGTTATTCTTATTAAATTTGATTTTTATGCATAGAAAGATACATAAAGAAAAATTTTTATTATAAAAGCGTTATTTTTATAAAAATTAATTTTTATGCATGAATAGATGCATAAAGAAATTCTTTTTATTTTAAGTGTTATTCCTATTATATTTGATTTTATGCATAAATAGATGCGTAAAAGGATTTTTTAAATAAAAGAGTTATTCCCACTGAAGTTGATTTTTATGCATAAATCGATGCATAAAGAATTTTTATATCAAAATTAGAATTCTCTTAAATTCTATGAGTATTTGATAAATGAATAATTAAATTCTCTAACTGAGAAATTTCTATCGTTTTATATTCACTCGGATTGTAAAAAGAGAATTCAAGAAATCTATCGAGATCGAAATATTCAGATAAATGATTAATCTATTCCTCATTGGAATTCGTAACTAATTTAGAAATCAGTTAAGTGAATATTCAAAGAAAGAAATTCAGTAAAATAGTAATTGAATTATCAAACCTTTTCGAGAAAGATAGATCAGGAAAAATCTTATTCGACTAGAACCTTGAATCAGACTATGACCAAGACCAAACTCTTTCGTCAGTTTTGAGGAAAGAAGGTGTGACCAGTTTAAAAAAATACACTCAAAACTCCTGCCAAATCTGAAACTAAGTTTGAGACCCTTCGAATTGATCTGTGGATCAAGGTTATAGAATTTGAGGAATTCTGGTATGAAATTTAGAACTCCGATCAAGAAGTTTTGGGGATACTGATTCAAGAAATACTCCTTATCTTCAAAAGAAAATCAAACTGAAAACTTGCATAGAAAATAGATTTGATGAGATGTGATGTGAATCAAATAGATGTGAATGAATGGATGGATATGGATGTGTATGTGAAGAATGGATGTGAATGTGTGTGAAGAATGGATATGGATGTGTATGTGAAGAATGGATGTGTGTGTATGTGAAGAATGGATATAGATGTGTATGCGAAAGAATGGATGTGGATGTGTATGTGAAAGAATGGATGTGGATGTGTATGTGAAAGAATGTGATGTGATGTAAAGATATGTGATGTGACATGAATATATGTGGATGTGAAGTGATAGATATGAATGTATGGATAGATGTGGGTAGTCATACATGTGAACTATTGGATGGATGTGGATGAATGTGGATGAATGAGATGAGATGTGTATGAATGAGATATGATGTGGATAGATGTGATGTGATGTGAATCGGGATGTGAATGAATGAGATGTAATGTGAAATGGATGTGATATAAATTTGGATAGATGTGAATGGATGATATGTGATGTGAATGAATGTGATGTGATGTGATGTGAAATGGGATAGATGTGAATGAATGAGATGTGATGTGAATGGATGAGATGTGAATGAATGTGATGTGATGAGATGTGAATGAATGTGATGAGATGTGGATATGGGTAGATGCGAGTGGATGAGATCTGATGAGGATAAATGAGGAAAGATATGAGATGAAAATGATGTGATTGGATGAGGATGGGAATACATATGAAATGGTGGATGTGGATTAAATAATGTGGATTGATGTGGAAAGACAAGAGTTCGTTATAGAAATTGTATTTATGACCTGTTTAAATGGTGAGCTTCTGGTACGGTGGATGAGGGACCAAGGAAGCGGCCTATGAGTGAAGTGCTAGGTGACCTGCGAAGGATCCTAGAGCGTGTTGACCATACGGTGCTCAGGCTCTGGGTCACCAAAGATACCCACACGTGCATCGTGGAAGATATTGGAACAAGGAGTAAGAGTTGTTTTCTGAATTCAGGCATGGATCTGGTTGATTGACCTTGCTGGTCCTCAACGGATGAGTCCATGGCTCTTTTATATGGACATGTTGGTTGATCTTGCTGATCTTCAACGGAGATTCCATTTTGATTTTTATAAGTGAATATATTACCGGGTACTATGAGCTAGGAACTATCGAAAAGGCCCCTGAGTGGACAGGCCGTGAGTGTTCTGGTTGCCAATGATGCCATAGGTACACCGATGAAGGAAAAATTGGAAATTAGGATTCAACCGGATATTTTGGAGGATTATGATCAGTGATACTATAGTTTCATTAAAATATTGTTTTAAAGACAGCTGAATGTGTGAAAAAGGCAATTTCATATTGGGTGTGTAAGTGGTGTGTCTAGTTTTAAGTTTGCATGAATATCCGGCTAAGGGGCCTGGGAACTCTTTTCCCTAGTTCTCAAGACAAAACCTAACCAAATTCTTAAATGGATCCCATCACTACAGTGGTTGGGCAGTTGGCTAACCCACAGGACTGGATGGGGTTAGGCTGGACTGATGGATCCCTAAAATGAGACTCAATTCCGTTATGGTACGATAGATGAAGTAAATCCCGGATAAAAATTGTTCTATGGAAAAGAATCAATGGGCTGTGCCTCTCAATGAGGAAAAAAGCGTTGGTCTCTATGATCCAAGTGCAAGTCTTTTCCTTGATCTGACTATGGGACTTACGGGTTCGGTCAGATCAGTTCAGTTAGTTAAGGCTCTTGACTACAATCGCTCGTGCTTTTCGGGCGAGGGAAGTTTTTCGGGTTCGGTTCTGGAAGAACCGAGGGATTAGTCTCTTGTCCGGATATACGTGGGCGAGGCCCCGAGTGAGGGACCCTGTCCCGCGCAAGAAGTGCTACTTCCGCTGCTAGCACCCCAGAATTCGTTACGCCGTGGGGACTGGGATCTTTCACACATCACATTGCAAAGTCGATACAAATATTTACGGGTGGTGGAGACCCAATTCAATATATAGAAATCTTTGAGGGAACATGTGGTCCAATAGATGACCGAGGGATTAGTCTCTTGTCCGGATATACGTGGGCGAGGCCCCGAGTGAGGGACCCTGTCCCGCGCAAGAAGTGCTACTTCCGCTGCTAGCACCCCAGAATTCGTTACGCCGTGGGGACTGGGATCTTTCACACATCACATTGCAAAGTCGATACAAATATTTACGGGTGGTGGAGACCCAATTCAATATATAGAAATCTTTGAGGGAACATGTGGTCCAATAGATGACTTAATGAGGATTCATTTTTTTCCTAAGGTTAGATGTGAAGGCTCACCAATGGTATAGAACCTTGAAGCCTAAGGATAAAGTTAATTTCACTCCGCTTAAAAACGTATTCGTGTCAAGTTTTGCATGAAGTGATGAGAAATGGAGTTGAGTGACACATCTCCATAATATTAAGTAATAAGAGCATGAGTCAATGAGAGATCACGTTTCTTGATTAAAACATATGAACTCTTAGTGTAAACTTCGGGAGAGGTTGACCAATGATTAATTATTACCATGTTTCTATGAGAGAGTACGACAACCGAAGATGTATGATTATCTGCTCTTATCTAGACCAACTTCCCTGGATATTTGTTGCAAAATGGCCACATAATTTTGAAGGTAATATGTTGGAGTTACCCTAGACATTTGATAAAAAAAATTATCCAATGATTGTACTATCTCAGTTCTTGAGTCATCACTCATGACTCTAGAATACAAGAAAACTAAGTAAATAATATGATAGTTGATGAACTAAGCACGACCATACTAGAAAAGCTAAAGTTAAAAGACATAAGAGAGCCACCATGTAACACGCATCTTTACCCGCAAAGAGAGCTAATTTGGTTTTCAATATACAGATAGATTCACACAAGTCTTGAGTGCCCATGCCACCCAAAAAAATGCTAAATTATGCTCATTGCATGCATTTAGGGAATCATGATACCACCATGTGTGGGTTCTCTCAATCTTAACCATTAGTTTAATTTCCTACACCAAGGCAACCTTTAGCTTTTCCAACACCACTTGTTCATGCTAATAAGGCTAATGGCCATATACAAAAAGGTGCACAAAACTATCCAAGGGGTATGTATAGGGAGTACCCAATGTACCTATAACACCACCGATCTTACCACCATGACCACCTCCATCTAAGCTAGTATCGGTTAATCAAGTTTTGATATAATTACCAGCCCTAACAAATTACAAAGGAGTACAAAGATTTATGGACCACGTTGTGTATTATTGAAGGTTCATTATATTCTATGCCAAAATTGTAAGGCCATTTTATCGACTATTAATAGTCTTTGAATTTATACAAGAATGTAAAAAAATAAACTTAAGAATGCACTAGTAAGTGCACCTATCTTGAGACCACCTAACTAGGACTTGATCTTTCCATTGTTGATGTTCTAATTTTGTAATTGGAGGTGTGTTGGCACAACCAAGGAATAGAAATTGGACTATCCTATTTATTTTGCCAACATACAACTCTATGATGTCAAAATGAACTATACCACCACATAAAGGGGAATTATTCACCTTGTGAAGAAAAATAGTCATTATCTTTATGGCCAATACGTTATTTTCTTCGTAGATCATCAGACTTTATTGTATCTTTTAACCAAGCCTTGTACAGCAAGACATATCATGCATTGGTTGCTTTTACTATTGGAATTAGACGTTACGATCTCTATAAGAAAATGATCTCAACATGTTTTAGTTGTGACCATTTGTCTTGAATTACGAAGGATGAACCTACCATCGGTATTGATGATGACCTTCTAGATGCTTGTTTATTCAAGTTAGATTTGGATCTTAAATGGAGTGACGAAATATTGTAGTACCTTGCATATGGTTTTTCATAAGATCACCCATTGAATAAAGATAAAATGCGATGACTTATCAATATAGTAGCACCTTACCAATTAAAGTGGAATGAAATATTATAGTACCTTGCTTATGGTTTTTCATAAGATCACCCATTGAGTAAAGATAAGATGCCATGACTTATCAATATAGTAGCACCTTACCAATTAAAGTGGGACAACTATATAAGCTCGGTAAAGATAATGTGCAAAGAAGATGTGTACAAGAGGATGCATTTATGAATGTCTTATAAAGATAAGATGCGATGAATTATCAATATTGTAGCACCTTACCAATTAAAGTGGGACAAGTGTATAAGCTTGGTAGTAAAGATAATGTGCAAAGGAGATGTCTACGGGAGGATGAATTTATGAATGTCTTAGAAGAAGCACACTCTAGAATAGTTGGAGGACACTTTGTCGGGGGGAGGGGGGGGAGGTAACTGCTCACAAGGTTCTCTGAGAAAGATTATGGTGGCCAACATGAAGCTCACAGTAGTTTTAGTCACACAATCTTTTGAAAAATAGAGAATTGACTTTGTAAGACCTATCAATCCTACCACACATCAAACCCAAGCACGCTGCATCATTGTGGCAAATTGACTATTTGACAACCAGAAGCAGTTGCTTGCTTGCAAGTCATGACCTAGATGACCCAAAAAAAACTATCGAGGTCAAAACCTACAACTTCACGAGGTCAAAACTTGCAAATTCACAGAATTACAATTCACGGAGTTCCATCTCACGGCTTAAGAACCCGCACTTTCACAATTTAAGCCTCATCACACGGATTAAGCCATCTCACGCATTAACCTTTTCCAATAATCTTCAATAGCCATTATATATCTGTTAGCTTATTGCTTACTATTCTTTTGGCTAAATTAATGTAGCAATTGCTCCATGAGTAAATACCCATATTCATGCACTGGAGAACATTTGCACCAAAGCCCCACCACTTCCAGGTACATCTCTGGATGGGGGGACCATGGTGGGCGAAAGCCTGGGGCAATGGAATCGGAGTTGGACCGCCAACTCCAAGAATTGTTGCAATCTGGCTTCATCCGCCCCAACGTGTCACCATTTGGAGCACCGATCTTATTTGTCAAGAAGAAAGATGGGTCTTCCCGTTTGTGTGTCGATTATCGTGCACTCAACAAGCTGACTATCAAGAGCAAATTCTCGATGCCTCGAATTGACTATATTCTCGAGAGGCTGAATGGAGCAAAGGTGTTCTTGAAACTGGATTTAAAGAGTGGGTACCACCAGGTGCGGATTGTGGAGGGGGACATCCCCAAGACAGCCTTCCGTACGGAACGGGCACACTATGAATTTGTGGTCATGCCAGTATGTATAGTGGTTGTACAACCCATACATGTGTATAGACCTTTCGTATATTTGCAAATTTGATTATACATTATCCAAAACATGCCCACCTTGCTAGTTATATATCGACTATATATCGACGATATCTTCACCTTTCGTATCGCTCCTTTTATAAAACTATTAATTGATGTGCAATATCTATGAAGGATTGAAATAGGGCCAATCTAGTTATATGTGTTGTGGGTTATTTTTTTCCATTACTTTTCCTCTTGCATTTTTACTAATTGCTTTTCTTGTTGGTTGGTGGTGTTCCACAAAGCCCAAAGGGGATGGTACTATTGGGAGCCAGAAAGGTTTTCGGGCAATGGTCCCAAGGGAGGATTCTCCAAGGGGTGGAGTGAGAGTGCCAGACTCATTTCTCAGGAATGAAGACCAAGACGGTGTTCAGAGACAGGGCAAGAACGGATTGGAGACTAGATGGAACAGATGCATAGATCTTATTCAGAGTCAGACTGGATTTGGAGACCGGGCCGGGTTTTCAGTGAAAAGGGTTGCCAGAGATGGATGGGATGACAGCGGGACTTTGTGAACAGACTGGGATGATGACAGTCATCCAAGAACAGGTTGGAATCCCGTCATCAAGTTTAGTAGAGGGGGATGTCATGTGCAAGATTTGCCATGGACATTCTCTGAGGCTAGTCTTGAAGGGCAGCAGATAAAGAAGGAATTAAGAATCAATTAGAACCAGAATTTAGGAGCATGTTATGCTGTCTTGGGCAGGAGGATATCTGATGGAATTTGACCAAAATGTCAAGAACAAGGAACTTAAGAAAGGGGATCTAGACCTTATGTATAGGGTTGGTTCCAATAAGAAGAAAAAGTTAAAAGGCCGAGTAGATGCAGTGATGCCTATGGATACCTAGTATCAAAAGTTGAGTAGATGCGTGATGCCTATGGAATACCTAGTACCAAGTTGACTAGACGTAGTGATGTCTATGGAATACCTAGTACCAACAACAGGCTAAGTAGATGTAGTGATGCCTATGGAATACCTAGTACCAAGCTTGGTATTGCAGTTAGTGAAAACACAATGGCTAAAAGGTTGATAGATCGCAAGAAGTTAGATGAAACCATATTGGTATCATCACATGGGCTAATGGTAGAGTTCTGTAGGAAAAAGTAGTTTGACCAAAATGTCAAGAACAAGGAACTTAAGAAAGGGGATCTAGACCTTATGTATAGGGTTGGTTCCAATAAGAAGAAAAAGTTAAAATATCAGGTATGGGATCATTCAAAGTCGCGGAGGTCACTCCACCCAAGGATAGGTGAGAATTGAGACCCTTGATAGTGTTGAAATGGAAGGATATATCAATGGGAGTAAGCTAAAAAAGTAATAAAGACTTGATCCAAGATATGCTAGCCCGACTACATAGGAAAAGGTTATATTTTTTTTTTGAAAATAAGCTAAAGATGAAGCTAAAGCCAATGAGGCAAGGCTAAACAATGATTTCAAAACAAAATGCCATCCAATGGGTAAACAAAATTACTCAACTTAAGAGGGATGATGATACAATCATAGTACCACTCTAGAGCCCCATCAAAGTTGTGGACTAAGTTATCCTAAAATTCACAAGACACTACTTCTCCCTCATCCACAAGATGGTCAATAAACACAAGGGGAACTGCTTCCAAGATGCTAAAAAATTATAGCAAATGAAACATCACTCTTTAATCCAAAGCCTCGACCATCTCAAAAGTAAAGGGCTAGGAAATACTCAAGGATACTATGAAGGAGGAAAGAAGATGTGGATACCAAAATAGAAGGCCATCACCACATAGAACACATGGAGTACCAAATAGACCTCAACACCGACGATCAAGCCCATAACATGATCTACAACCACAAAAAAGTGCACATCTTCAAAAGAATAAATCAAGGTGGACTAAGCAATGCTAGGTGCGAGTGATGGTACTAGAAGCTCAAGGCTATGAAGCTAGACTAACCAATGTTGGGGGTGCTAATGATTGTACTAGAAGCTCAAGGCTATGAAGGTATCACTCAGTTCTTGATACCTAAGCATAAGAAAAATCAAATAAGGAGTCACTATAGCAAATGTACAACCAAGGAACCGAGACGTAAAGCCAACCTAGAAGAAAAGAAGAGTGTTGCCCACAAGAATGTACAACCAAGGAACTGAGACATAAAGCCAACCTAGAAGAAAAGAAGAGTGTTTTCCATAAGAATTCAAAAGATACAAAAGCTCACAAGAACCCTCTTGAACCTTCTTTTGCAGCAGACACAACAATAATCCATAATCAAAGATTGGAGTAAAATGGGTAATACCTTTAAAAACCTACTCCAAGGGAAAGAAAAAGGTAGCAGAAACACAGGAACCCATTGTAAACAAAGAGATGGATCCCCAAGAACCTACAACAATATCTATGGACATCCTCATACACTCGATAGGATGCCAAAGAGGCAATCTAGAAAAAAGAAAAATTCACATGTAAAACATACCAATAAGTTTTTACCACCGTAAAAAACTAGAGGATTTTCATGCCACAAGGAGGAACACTAAAAACCAATGTTGAAGGCCTCTATAACCTCTCCATCATATCCAAGCCACGTAGAAGCAAAAAATGAAGAAGATGTTCACACGTAAAAAACATTAGTTTTTTAGGCTATGAAAAACAAGGAGTTATTCACTCCCTAAAATACTATCTAACAACATAACTATAAAAACTCAAAATTTTTAAAAAACTGATGGTTTTTCATGTCATGAAAAACTCCTATGTAGTTTCACGTCTTCTCTTATTCATTTTGACACATGTGAGCTAATTGCACTTCTTGAACATCAAGGACAAGGTCAAGATGTGAAAGGAGCCAAACTCTTGAGTTTTTGATGCCGTGAAAAACTAGAGTTTTCCAAGGTTGTGAAAATACCTGGTTCCGAATGACCTATCACATCTGAGACATGTTAGCTATTTCAAAAAAAGCACCTACCATGCATTAAACCTAGCCACCCTATTTGCATCATCATTCCTAAATTTGGTTTTTTGGATTCTCCTTCTTCATTCTTCATTTTCTTTTTCTTGGCATATCCATCTTGCTTCATAGCTACTCATGATTTCTCGCTTTCTCATAAACTCCAATGCTGTCTTATAAAAGATAAGCTTTCACTAAAAAAAGAGGCATAATGCCTCTTACAAAAGTAGAACATGTAAGTCCATGTTAAACCAGAGTGGTTAACATCATTAAATCTCTATCCTTGCTCACAAGGCCATAACCACAAAGTTGGTAATTGCATCAAACCCATAAGTACTTTCCTTGGACATGCATCGAACACATCAGTACTTTCCAATGCTACCTATTTCCATTTGAAATTTACCTATAGCATTTTGTAAGGCATTTTAGGGAGGCATAAAGGTATAGCACTAGTAACTAAACACTTTATTAAGAAGAATACTATGAGTCAAGGTCTAGGACTTGATGAGTCCAAGACCACTTATTCAACTAAATTTGTAACTCCTCTTCTTAGAGACAAGGCTTGGGCCTTGAATCCAAGAACTACACTCCTCTTCTTAGGAAGAAGGTATGGGACTTGAATACAAGAACTATAGCCCAAGGAGACCTTTAACGATTAAGGTTTTGGACTCAAGTCCTAAACCTCTACTCCATAGTGTCTTGAACTAGCTCATGGACTTAAGAGCAAGAACTAGGGGACCATTAATTTTAGGACTTGAGCCTTGACCTATCCTCCACACATAAAGGTCTATGAATTTGAGGCACTTCTTATTTTTGACATAGGGAAAAACAAATGATGCCCATAATTATAGAGAGGAATAAGATGTTTGCATAGTTATAATAATACTTCCATGATTCGATCCAATATTGGCTCCATATAGACTCTATCAATTATTTGCACATAGTTTTCCCAATTCATGTCATGGGGGTAGAGATGGGATTAATATATATTTTTTTACTCCATGCTTCAATGGTCTATGAATTTGAGGCACTTCTTCTTCTTCTTGACATAGGGAAAAACAAATAATGACGATAATTATAGAGAGGAATAAGATGTTTGAATAATTATATTAATAATTTTCCATGATGAGATCCAATATTGCCTCCATATAAACTCTATCAATCATTTGCACATAGTTTTCCCAATTCATGTCATGGGGGGTAGAGAAGGGATTAATATATTTTTTGTATTTGAAATTTGGTTTATTTGTACATACAACACTCCAAGAAAATAACCAATGCTTAGCTATCCACATGGCATTTTGGTGGCCTTGTGTTTTCCAAGATTCAAGTTTTTACAATTGGGTTGTCCAAGTGGCCGTGCTATGATTTGTGTGTGATTTTTCATCATGAATAACAACCCCCAAATAATGTAGGAATAAGGTCATGAGAATTCAACCTATCCCACTGCTTGCAAGTAACACATGGAATAAATGTGCGCTTTTACATAGCATCAAGGCTCTTGGTTCATTAATCCTTAGAGAGTTAGGTGTGACCCTAAGGTTAGTATGAAACGTTAGCAATAAATTAATTAGCAAATGCGTATGTGGCCTCTAAGGTCACTTTTCAAAGGTAAAAGAAGCAAGAAGAAAATGGCATTGCTACTATAAGAAGTGGTCAAGCTAAAGAAGGGGGTCTTTGCAATACTTCCCTCCATGAGAAAGGGTCCTTGAAGAATTTCTAGTTAGAGAAGGGGGGTCTTGGAAGAATCCTAGCCTATGGAATGAGTCCTTTTTTATAATGAGTCTATACCCACTCATGTTTATAAAGGGTGGTTTACCCTGATGAGTTTATTCCCACTCATGTATATAAAGGTTGGTTTTTTAATGTCTATGAAAGACCCAAAGGGTTTACGAGACCAAAAACTTTGTTACCCATTATAGGAATTTACATATTACAAAGCTTTGAAATCAATTTACTCAAATGAAACATCACTTTGATTTGTTGACTGCACATTGTTGACATCCTACATACAATATCCCACTATTACTAGAAAAGAACTTTCTTTCAAGCCAACCATCGAAAAAAATAGAGGGCAAGGCTAGAATATAACCTCTTTAATGAACCCTTGATATTTGTGGTTTTATTGGCGAGAACCTTTTTAAAAAATAATTCTCATAAAGATAAGACTAAATTTCAAGCGACTTTATAATCAACCACATAAAACAAAATGTTATTTTTTCTCAACCATGTAATGTTGGAACAAGGAGGGGTACTCCTTTGTATAGGTTTTTGGCAAGAAAGAAGAATACATGGAGGACTGAAAGGGCTAGCGTTGGGGTAGTCCACCCCTAGTGTATATACATGATGTATGTAATGGTATGAAAAAGTGTATCTATGACTAAGGGGGAGACTCATCCAAGAAAATCTTATGTGGCACTCATGATGGCTTACTTTGGATCATGCCTGATAATGTCATCATTGTAGTGTTCCTAGATTTGTCTTCTAGAAAAGGGAATTTCAAAAAATGAGAGGAAAAATAGTCAAAGAAGTTCAACATTCATGTCCATTAAATTCTTGGACGAGAGAGAAAAGAAGTTGAATACGATTCAAAATTTTTAAGGTCGAGAAGTTATGTTCTATAGATTATTAAAAAATTGAAAGAGTATAGAGCGAAGAGACAACTCACCATGGCTCAAACGCTATAAAAGGATAGATTAGAATGTAAAAAAAAGGTGATTTATAAAGCAACTTAATATATGCTCAAAGGAAAAGCTTTACTCAATGCTTTTTGAGCAAAATCAATAAACAATGATTTGAATGTTGTAAAGAGAAATGATGTAAAAGCAACAATGGGGATGATTTTACATTTGAAAGTCTTTGGTTCTGACTTTGTACCTCTAATGATTGTCACAAAAACATGTTTTTGATTCTTTTCCATGCTATTTAAACCTAATGCAAAGGACCTTAACTTTATAGAACACCACCTAGGTAATCAATGCAACAAAGAATTTGATGTGACACCTACGATGGCACTCTAATTAAATTTATTATCAAGGCTGGGACCTTGATTCCAAGGTATGTACAGGTCTACAACTTGTCCCATGTGCGTGTGAGTGAGAGGTGGCAAGACAAGGATGAGTTATTATGCTAAACAAATTAGGAGTGGAGATGGATTGAAAGGTGTTAGGATAGAAGTGTATCTCCATGTGCACTTGTCAACTCTATAGCTAAATATACTAACTATACATTTGCATGTATACATATAATTCTGCTCATGCAATTTGTATTCAATGCATTCAAGTGTTTCTCAATTACATGTTCTGTCCTTCAAAAAAAGCGTCACAACAATTTCCTAGGTGCTCTTAGAACTTGTTGTCAAGAAGTTAGCATGTTCAATACACATATTGTTTGCAATGATGTTAACTCTATGAAATTACTTGTGTTTTCCTTACTTTGCTTATTAACAAGACACTTTCTTATCATCATTTTCTTGATAGATATTGAGTGATGTCCATGACAGCACACACAAGGATGCCATGACTTCTGTGTGGTAAAAACAATTGTTCTCCCCCATGTCTAGAGTCAATCCTGTAGTCTTTTGATTGTGTTTAAACTTTTGGTTGTATCATACTTATTTGCTACCACCTTTTGAGAGATTTGCTACACCGAGAGAAAAACAACAAAGCAAAACTTATTGCCGTGCCATTACCAACACTCAATGTTGGCAAGTTGCAAACTTGCAAACAAAGACTTAATAAATGAAAGATAGGCATAACAAAGCATACTGTCATGACGATATAAATGAAACAAACAACCTAGCTAAGGGGACGTTCCCATGGGGTATCATCCTGTCCAATGAAGCCACCCTCATCAAACTTTGCCAAAAAGGCACAGTTGAGAACCCGTGAAGAAAACAAAGCCTTCACATGCAATTTCCAGCACCTTTATCTCCTTCATTTCATGCTTGTACCCACATTAAATGCTTGAAGGCTTTGTTAAACAAAGCCTTTATGGGAACTTCCCCTAATTTGCTTAAACTTTATGATGCACTCTTTACACTTTAGCCTTCAAAACATGAGTGAAAGAAATTGGCCAATTACAGTAATTTAAAATGTTTTGCAAGTAGTAGTCACATGTTTGCATATAAGATGTTTTTGCAAAATTTCATTCATTTACATTAACAAGAATGTTTAACATTGCATTTTTATTAGAGCACTCACTAACCCTATAATAATGTGTTACATGAGCACCAACTGCAAAATTCATCTAGAAGGTCCCTTTCAATAATGTAAGATTACTTTAAAAGATCATTGTATCCTAAAAACTTGCTGTGATGTTGCCAACATCTGATGTCAACTTCATTTTCCTTGTCTCAAGTTCTAAATCAACACTTGCTGATACAGTATGAATGTACCAATGGGAAATTTAAATTATTTCTTAGACTTGACAAAAACTTTTAGAGCGAGAGGAATCTACTTACAAAGCTTCAAAATATCGACTACATCATGCACAGCATAGACTACATGCTATGACATCCCCAATCATGTCATCAATGCCTAAAAGTAGGAGCAAGTTCATGCACAAAAGATACATCACCATAGTAGACAAATCTTCACAGATACCATCAAACTGTATTCCTATCACTTCTCCGGAGGTGAAGAGCAGACTCAACTGTTATGAAGGCTAGCACTAAAGAGCGAAAACACGCACACGCACCTGCGGTAGCTGGCACTAAAGAGTACTTCAACTTCTCCTTTTTGTGGGGAGAAGATAACCACAACTACAATCACCCTCACAAGTGGCCAAATCGTGGACCACAATTGCAAATAATACAACTAAAGACCTTGTATCAAGTTGCAGAGACAGCGTAACACATTTCTTTAAACCCATAATTTCGACAATCAAGTGTACGCTTCATGTATATGGCCTCCCATCAACGCAGATCTCAACCAACGGTCTTTGAAGATGATAAGAATCCATTGCGCTAGTAGTTAATTTTGCCCTGAAAAGATTATAAGTTGGTAGGAAGACTAATCATACAGTAAGAAAATGCTTTTCCAAAAAAGAAACCAAGCTATAAAGTATTTACAAAACCAAATACCTCACAAGTAAATGTGCTCCCCCACCACAACCCTCTCTCTCTCTCTCTCTCTCTCTCTCTCTCGGCAGTGGATGTAGAGAGTCTCTATGAGGACATGCCGAGGAGACACATTGATCCCTATTCCCAAGATAAAGGAGACACATTGATCCCTATTCCCGAGATAAAGGGCATGTACCTAACATGCTGAGTCCTCTGTTTCTTATAGCTTGGCATTTTTTCTCACAACATGTTTCAGCTACTTCACGGATACATTGTAACATCGTCATACCCATAGATGTTCTGTTTTTTAGCTAATTTGTTTTATGTTTATGACATGATACAGTTACTTCATGGATGTAATGTAACACTTTTGGTCTCATAGACCCTTTGATCTTTTGTACGCATTCATATAGCTCTCTCTCTCTCTCTCATACTTCTTTGGCATGCATCAAACTGCCACAACATTAGAGACGACAGACAGTTCATGGGAGGGGCACTTCATGGGAGAGTACAACCCGAGCTTGAGGCGTCATGCTGGCCCTGTGTACATGTGGAGTCCAGAGAGAAGAAGAAGAAGAAGATATATTAATGTCTTGCAGAAGTCCCAACGGGTCTATGAGACAGAAGGCGTACAATGTGTCCATGGAATCTCATGATGGGAAAAAAAGAAGACAACATAACAAAAAGAACTAACACTAATCCCTAGGTAAATGTAGATATGTTGATCATCATCGTCATCCTCATCATGGAGGATCATCCTCATCATTGTGGATACAAGTGGGTGTCAAGGATACGGGGGTGTGAGTGTGGAGAGGGAGCTATCCATCGATGTGTGGTAGGGGTCCATAAAGGATGTCCCAGCATCGGCGAGGGGGTGAGGGCCCCTAGACTTGCAGGGCCGAGGAGAAGTGGGATGAGGTAGCAGCTACAGATGCTCAGTGGCGGGCGAGGATCTCATCAATCTGGGGCTGGTGAACCTGGAGTGCTTGAGGTCCAGGAAGGTGGCACGGTGCAGGGTAACTCTGGTTGAGGGGCGAGATGGTTGGTCCCTCCTCGCTAATGTCGTGGCTTCATCCATCTAAGTGTCCTCCTCACGTGGGCAAAAAAAACTGGTGATGGTAGACTGAGATGGGTGCTGGGGTCGAGCATCTCTGAGTAGTACCTCTCTATGTCGTCAGATCTCCAACAGGAAGAGTCCGAGACAACGCTGATCTGGATACTCCATAACCCGAGATTATGGCCCAAACCCCTCTCTGAACAGGCAGTGGAATCTCCCCCTGATCTCATAATACACTGGGCACTGATAAATATAACTGAGGCTCTACTCCATGGCACAATCTATAGAGTCTGCTCTCTCTAGGGATCCTTGCTCCATCCCGTTGTGAGTCTGTTGCTGAATCTACTACTCTTCTTGACTTGATTCTCTCTCTCTCTCTCTCTCTCTCTGTCTCTCTCGGCTACTCCCAAAAGGCTTGTAGAAGATTTGTAGAATGGGGAGAGAGGGGTCCTATTTTTAGGATAAGTACGCTAACTAGCTGGCTAACTTTGTGTTAATTTGCATAAGTTGCAGTAGCTTGCTTTCATGTGTTTTTTGCATAAATTGCCTTCATACATAGCCTCTTTTGTCCCTTTTTAGATTAGAGCTCACAACATGGGCTGATTTTTTACAAAACCTTGACTGATAGCCTACAGTACACATGCATCCAATGACTGAGGATGACGCATCTGACATCCATAGTTGCCAAAATGCTGATGCCAAATCTTTTGTAAATACCGTTGATTGTGTGGAAGATTCTTTTTGGATATTTGGTTGAAAATCATCATTCACCACTGCATGGAGACTATGGTTCTTTGCCAATAGCAATATCGCTAGCATAAGTTCACCTCAAATGACTCGTTGAAGTTTGGAAGCTTTAACATAGGTTAACAAGCAAGTACCACCTTTAGCTTCTCAAAACTACTTTGACATTTTGGTGCCCACATTGGAAGCGTAGCTCCTCCTTGAGCTAAGAAGTAAGTTGGTATACAAGATTCGACACCATCCTCTTAAATCCAAGTAACTTTGAATATCCTTGGTTGTAGCTTGGATCTTAGCAGGATCTGGAATCAACCCTTCCTTTGAAGCTACATGACGAAAATATTCAACCCTGTATGTGAAGAAGGTACATTTACTCTTCCTTGCATATAACTATACTACCTTGAGTGTCCAAAACCTTCCTCACATGCATTTCATGCTCCTATTCATCCTTTGAATACACCAAGATATCATCAAAGAAGACAAGCACAAAATCATCCAGTTGCTCATGCTTGTCTTATGGAGAAGCGCCCGTTGGAGCTCGTGAAAGTGATCCCCAAATAGACATGAGTTTGCTATGGGAAGTATAGAAAACCGTGACCTTGGTCTTCCAAAGGTTAACTAACAAGCCTCTCTGCAAACAAAAGTCCTGTAGGGCATCCATGTGCTTTTGTAGTCCCTCTTGTGAGTCTGCAAATAAGCACTATATCATCAGCATATAAGAGAATAGACATGAGTATGCCATACTAGGGATGTCTCTCCACCTCCCGCTTTGTCAATAAAGTCTGAGATCTCGTCAATGTATAGCCCGAAGAGGGCGGGGGATAGCGGGCAGCCCTGTTTCACCCCAATAATACTAGATATCTCCTCTGAGAGTCCTCCAGGGCATCTCACCCTCCCAATCACTAACTCATATAAAGCAATAATGCCCCAAATCATGTCTGATGGACCCCAAGGATATGTAGGCAATCACGTGGCACCGTATCAAAGGTGTTGCAGAAAATCCACAAAGCAACAGTAGAGGCGTCGGCCATCAGGCTTGGCCTACTCAATGAGGCTTTTGAGTGTGAAGATGTGATCCAGGGCGGAGAAGGTCCGCCTGAACCTTGCCTGGCCTCGTGTTCTATGCCCCTCTCTCTGCCAATGAGCTGAGCTCTGTCTCCAACATGGATCGATATAGCTTGGCCAAGGTATGGCCGATGATGATGGTCCTGTAGTTATTGGGCTCCATAATGTCTCCAACATTGTGTATGGGTGAGATGTTGTGTGATGACCAAGTGTGGGGAAAGCCTTCCGCCAATACCCTGCTTATATATGTAAGCCATGTTGACTCAAGAGCTATTGCGGGTGTGTGCGCAAGAGAGCAATGGCTAGAGAGAGAAGGAAGAGAGAGAGAAAGTACAAGATAAGACAGTAGCTTGGGCACAAAGTACATTGCTTGATTGATTAATTTGTGAGGACATTGGTGCCCCTTTTATGGGCTGAAAGTACCACCTCTTCTTTGACCTTATCAAATGAGGTGTGACATCACTGCTTACCTCAAGGGAATATTCCTAGGCTAAGAGACTGTTCCCACACTTAACTCCAGGTTTCCAACAAACCCCCCTTCCGAGTGAAGGAGTGGTGCGACCCTTACGCAAAAAAGTTTCATTACCTACTCTGCTTTCCAGTCCCCCCTCGGCTGATTCACCACTCAACACCTCCCGTGTTGTGGTAACAGAATCCCGAGTAAACCTAGGCAAAGTATAGCGACTAATCTTTGTCACCCCCCCTTACTCCTGGCTAGGATTTATCAAATCTTAGAGTTTGGAGCATACAAAATAAGGGAAAAATACACATTTTGGGGGATGACCCGGGCAGAGGACCCTTGTTGACTCAAACACACAAAGCTAAAACATAAAAATGTGGAAGTTGCAGGGATTTCCTATGCATGATGTTTTGCTAGTGTAGATCCTCTTTCGACAGCGATGCCAAGCAGTGGATGCTTGGCTCGTAATTTTAGGCCCGAGGACCAAGGCAAAGCACCTGACGGACTCTCAATGTTTGGTGGAGGCTTCAATTTGATAAAAGAAGAGTTAGATTAAAAAAGCCCTAAAATCTGTCAATTATAGTGGTTTCAATTGAGTGCCAATGCCTCAATTTCTCAGAAAGCCCCAAATGTGAGAGTATGCAGGTACCCTTAATTAGCCAATTTAGGCTTCAATTTTGAAAACCCCCAAATTTGGTATTTGCAAGGCCCTTAATTAGGGGTTAATGGTACAATTATCGAGCACATGGACAGGCTGGCTTCAGGAGAGGATTTACTACCTTGGATCACATACTGACACTTCGGGCACTTATTGAAGAGGGCAGGGCACAGAAGAGAACGATATACTGCTGCTTTGTGGACTTCCGCAAAGCCTTCGATACCGTACCACGTGCCAAGCTTATGCACAGATTGCATGACATTGAGGTACCCGAGGATATGTAGTGGGGGATATATGCTTTGTATGAGTCTGTGAGACAGGCAAAGTCCGAGCTCCAGGCGGACTATCTGATAGGGTGACCAGCACGATAGGGGTGAAGTAGGGATGCCCGCTATCGCCCACCCTCTTTGGACTGTACATTGATGCGGTCTCTGATTATGTAGACAAATTGGGAGGCCCAGGGGCATGCCTGGCAGGGGTGTTGATACCCATCTTGTTATATGCTGATGATATTGTTCTAATCTCAGACTCTCCAGGAGGACTACAAAGACACTTGGATGCATTACAGGCTTTCTGTGCAGATAGAGATTTGACAGTGAACCTTGGAAAAACCAAGGTTATGGTGTTTAACACCACACAGGCATGGGTGACGAGATCAGAGCCTCAGTTCACTTTTCGAGGGGAGCCGGTAGAGTACATCAGGTCATATGTCTACTTGGGAGTAACTTTCACAGGTCTGCGTTTCTCCCTGAAGGAGGCAGTAGCAACTAGATTAGCTCGAGGGCATGCAGCTTTGGGGGCACTTGAGAGGCAGTGTGCACACATACAGTTTCAGGAGCCACGCACCAAATTGTGGCTATTTGATACGCTTGTTACAATGACCCTCCTGTACAGAGCTCCAATTTGGGGGCCCAGTATACATCACAAATCTCAGAGAGGGACAGATGAGGGATGGAGGCAAATGGAGAGACCACTGATTATGATGATTGCCCGCATGATTCGGAGCAAATCATCAGTACCACATGAGATTGTTCGGGCTGAGTTGGGTGCCCCACCAGGAGTAACCGAGGCCCTATTCCAGGCAGTTACCTTTTTACAGCGGCTATGGGAGCTTCCTCAGCAGAGGTACTCTTGTTTGGCATTGACCTCATCCATACAGTTGGCAGAGGATGGAGATACTCATTGTTGGTATGCTCAGATGAGATCATGGTTTGACCTACATGGTTTGCGGATAGAGGCACTACCACCCTTTCAGTACAGTCTGGATTGTCCATTTTTGGATCTCACCCGCTCCGAGCAAAACCGCGTGATCAGGATGGATATCATCAGAGCGGACACAGAGAGGACATGGACTAGCCCCCTTGAGCCCTTGGGCACGAAAATGACTCATTACAAGAGCCATTTTCTACACCTCACACCGGATGATTTTATCATCCGCCCGGCGTACATGGATGTACACCTATCACATGGGATACGTTGTGCCATTGGACAGATCCGGACCTCATCACACCAGCTGCGGATTGAGACAGGGCGATATGTGCATCAGATCGTGGATGACCGCATTTGTCAGCTATGCTACCAGGAGGTAGAGACAGAGGAACACCACATTTGCCGATGTACAGTCTATTATGAGATCCGAGGAAAATATCATTGCCTCTTCCGAGAGGGTTTTGGGCCGTTACGTAGGGTCATGGAGTTTGAGGATCAGAGATGCCTCGGATTGTTTCTACTTGAGCTCAGGAGACATAGAGAGACCCTCTTGGCAGACAGGAGGCCGAGCCATGATGTACCTAGACAGAGGACCCTGACAGATTTCTTCGGCACCAGCACCAGCAACCCAACCCACACACCTCCTGATACCTCCTCCATTGGGCCATCAGAGCACCGACCACGCTCCCAGGGAGTCACCACTGATAGAGCAGTTATCTTATGTCGTGCTCGTCGGCCACGCCCACCAGGATCCCGACCACAGCATCCTCACCATCGCCAGATCAGAGCCATTATTGCTCGGCATCGGAGGCGCCTACCTCGCTTCTACGACCTCTCCATTCTAGACAGCCCCATGGCGGAGATACTTGATCTAAGGAGAGGGCAACACTTCAACTGATCAGCATACATGGATCTACCTGATATACATTTTCCAGTATTTTCTACTCAGTATCATCTCGGAGTCTTGTAGTTCTGTTCTTATAACTGTAGGACAATCAGTTTATTGTACTTTTTTAGTCTTGTTCTCTTTGATGAGACACCAACTTCAGATGTACTCTCAGTTTTGGTCTCATAGGCCATTATGGCCTCTTAGAGACGTTAATATATCATTTCATTTCATTTCAGTTCTCTCTCTCTCTCTCTCTCTCTCTCATAGGTCGAGTTCGGCCTCTAGTAGACGTTAATACAGCTTTCTCTCTCTCTCTCTCTCTCTCTCTCTCTTTCCCCCACCTTATTTGGGATGTATGTGGATGAGGTTTCGGACTATGTAGAGCGGGCGGGTGACAGAGGAGCACAGCTAGCAGGGACATGGATTCCGCTGTTATTGTATGCTGATGATATTGTGCTGATCTCAGATTCTCCAGAGGGGATGCAGCGTCATTTGGATGCATTGCACATGTTTGCAGAGGACAGTGGATTGTCTATTAACCTTGGTAAAACCAAGGTGATGGTGTTTAACACCACAGCACAGTGGGTTAGGAGGTCAATGCCCACCTTTACATATGGTCAGGAGATAGTGGAGTATACAGATGCATATACTTACCTTGGTGTGGTTTTTAGTGGCCCACTATTTTCCTTGAGGAGAGCAGCGGAGACCAGATTGACCAGAGCTTATGCAGCATTGGGGAGACTAGAGAGGATGTGTTCGCAGGTTCAGTTTCAGGAACCTCGAACAAAGCTCTGGCTCTTTGACACTTTGGTCACTTCAGCCATGCTGTATGGAGTGGAGATATGGGGACCCTCGGTGGATCACCACAGCCGAGCTGGTAGCACTGATGGATGGAGACGTATGGAGAGGTCCTTGGTTTCTATGATTTCCCGGATGATTAGGGCCAAGGCCTCCGTACCACATGATATTATCCGTGCAGAGATGGCTGCCCCCCCATTGGTAGTAGAGGCACTCACTCGATCAGTCTCCTTTATACATAGCACTTGGGCTCTCCCTAGAGACAGATATGCTCGCTTAGCCCTGGAGTCTTCACGACAGTTGGCATCACAGGGAGACGGATCATGTTGGTATGCACAGATGACAGCTTGGTTCCAACTGCATGGCTTTAGTATGGACAGGCTACCTCCATTTCAGTACTCCCTGGATGCACCCTCCCTCTCTCTCACACGGGCAGAGATTACCAGACTTATCAGGCTAGACTTGACTCAGCTGGACACTAGGAGGACATGGATACAGCCGACACACGAGCTTGGTACGAAGATGGCTTTCTATAGAGATCATCTTCTCCAGCTCACGGAGGATGGGTTTGTGATTAGACCCAGCTACATGGATACTCATCTTTCTCATGGGGTACGGTGTGCTATTGGTCAGATGCGCACATCCTCACACCAGCTAGAGATTGAGACTGGCAGATTCAGAGGAGTACCAGCTGAGGCCAGGATTTGTCAGCTGTGCCAGATGGAGCCAGAGACAGAGTTACATTACATATGTCACTGTCCGGTATATTATGAGATACGAGGCCGTTTTCACTGCCTGTTCAGAGAGGGCTTTGGACCACTTTCTAGAGTCATGAGATACCAGGATCAGAGATGCCTCGGATTGTACTTGCTAGAGCTGCGTAGACATAGAGAGGGTCTCCTGAGAGGGAGGGGATCAGAGAGGGAGAGACACCTACAGAGGCAGATTACAGACTTCTTTCGACCAGAGATTGAGCAGTCAGGTCAGCAGGCATTGCAGCTAGCCCCAGAGTACAGCCGCACCAGAGGTACACTGATTGATCGGGCTATAGAACTGGGGCGGTCCAGGCGCCCCAAGATGAGAGGTCCATCTCGACACCGGCGGAGACTACAACACAGGATCAGGACCATACTAGCACGGCATGGGAGACGTCCAGTCAGAGTACTCACCATGGAGGACATTGAGGATATCCGCCATCGACCGATGAGAGACATCTTTGGATAGTGATGTGTATGATGCTTACCTTTGTTGCTGGAGTTTTCCTCCCACATGTTATCCATTAGGAGCTCCTGGTACCGTACTTTTCCTCATAGTTGTTTCAGTTTCAGTTAGTTGTTTAATTGTTTTTAGCTTTCCTTACACAGACATTGTAATTTGTATCAGATCCACCAATTGTTGTAACCTTTTTGGTCTCATAGGTCATTTTGGCCTTTTGAAGACGTTAATATATCATTTCATTTCATTTTCATTTCTCTCTCTCTCTCTCTCTCTCTCTCTCTCTCTCTCTCTCTACCATTGCCTTTTCAGGGAGGGATTTGGACCACTGGCTAGAGTCACGGACTATTGTGATCAGCGATGCTTGGGTTTTTATCTCCTGGAGATCCACAGGCTTAGAGAGTCCATTATCAGGAGCAGACGCCTGACTGGCAGGGAGTCCACATAGAGACAAATTACTGACTTCTTTAGAGGGACTACCCGGGAGGACACACAGCCGCCAATAGCCCAGCAGTGGGCACCCCGTGGGACTCTAGTTGAGAGAGCTATCCAGTTGGGTAGATCCAGATGCCCGAGGGTTCGTGGATCCTCACATCGGTGACGGTGCCTACACCGGAGGATTCAGAGCATCATTGCGAGGCATCGGGCTCGTCCGACCAGGCATCTCACTATGGCAGATATCCAGGCCTATCGGTAGAGACCCATGCTAGAGCTCCTAGGATGATTACCACTCCAGCCATATACTGTTGTACTCACTGTCACTTTTGTACTCCCCCATATTCATGTATCCATGTACTCATGTACCCCATTTTGACTAGTAGCATTAGCTTCCCACTCTCCCTAGTTGCTGCTTCCGGATGCTCCCTACTACTGATGTATTGTAGGGCTAGATACTTACCTTCAGTTCTTTCTTTTCTTTTCCAGACAGTGTATCAGATGTCACATGGTTGTAACTTTGGTCTCATAGGTCACTTTAGCCTTTTGAAGACGTTAATATAACATTTCATTTCATTTCATTTCTCTCACACACACACAAACGCACGCACGCACATTGTTGTATTAAAAAGATAACCTAAGGCTCTTATGTATGATAGATGTCAACATTACCTTCCTAAATCAACAAATCTGAGAGACGGGGCAGACAGAAGATAACGAAATACGTCATCAGACAACTTCATACAATGTTGCATACTCAAATACCGCAACTTCTTATTTGTGATGGAAAGAATGCGCACAGATGGATTTGAAAGAAGGCGGCATCCATCCAGCCGAACCTTCAAAATCCTCGGGCACCCATTGGCCAATGCAATCACACCCGAGTCAGTTATATGCTCACAGTAGCTCAGAGAGATGTACCGAAGCATTGGACACCTACAAGTGAGCATCAAAAAATGCATAATTGTAAGATATATCTAATTTCCAACATGGAATTAAAAGTAGGCTTTAAAGGAATACAAACCCTTCTGCGATTTGCTTGAGCCCATAGTTTGTTATGCGTGAGCAGTTGTTCAAAGCAAGCTCTCGCATGTGTTTGCAAGTTGCAACAGATTTCAATGCTCTATCTGAGATTTGCCCATAGCCTGCAACCTACAGGATACATATGCAGTATCAATTCCAGAAGCCGCAGTCTCGGAGACCACTACATGTTGTACATGGCAATACAGACCAGAACTTTCAAGAGAGGGTTGCCACTACAGATGGCTATCAGAGCCCCGTCCGTCAACCCCGAGGCTTGTCCCAAGTTTATGGACACAAGGCTCCCACATTGATGCAGTGCCTTCAAACCTGTGTCCGTGAGCTGCACAGAGGAAAAGCTTTGTGTTAAATGCCCAGAAGCTGTTACAGGCACATGTCTGTTTCTCTCAGGTGTTATTTGACCTATAAATCCCTGTATAAGACAAAGTGCCTTATGATGGCCCACCTTTTTACAGCATTTCACTGAAATGCTTCGAAGATTTTTACAGTAGAGAGAGATAAGCTCCAGAGACGTGTCTGTGATTGGCGAATACTCCAAAGCGAGCTCAGTAAGATTTGTACATTTCTGTGATCAAAAAATTATGGATTCACTTTTGCAAGGGAGACAATCTACAGCATACAATTGTTTTTTCAAAAAAACTTGGCTCCACGACTGATAGCCTCTCCTATGCTCATTGAAGCCCTTGATTCATGAATTATCCTTCACCATGATATGTAGCGAAGATTTCTAGTAGAACTCAGGCTGGAACCATCCCCACCTGTCAATGGTGGGGAGCCATCATGGCTGACCACTAGCAGGTCCCACAGGCATACAGGGATGGGACAGGCAATCTTCGCCCATTTCAACTCCCTGCCGGTCCCACATTGAACCCTCCATATGCAAGTGCATATTTTATATTCAACCCAAGGAAGCCAAATTTTACCCCATATTTCACTATAAAAAATATGGCACCTCTCTCTACAACTGATGGACTAACGCAGAAGATACCTGGACTAGTTCGTAAATTGGAGGATCGCCAAGATGCCTGAAGTTGCTTAACTCCACCTGACTGAGGTTGCTGCAAAAATTTGCCACTGAAGCACATGGAAAACAAAAACTTACGCTGAGGACTTAAAAGTTGACTGGAGCTTCCTTTTAAATCCTTCAAATGTTGATACATGAATTGATAAAAATGTACACAGTGTGCAGCAGTAAAGAATCCCTTGCACACTTCCACCGCACAACCCCCCCCCCCCCCAAAAAAAAAAATAAAAATAAATAAATAAATAAAATTTGCAAGAGAGTGCAGTCAGGCTAGTCAAAACATGACCTCTAATGAGGTCCCTTGAGCCCTATTGTCTTTTCTATCATGATTCTCTCCTTTCTTGCACTTGAAAACACATGCCAAAAGTTGCCCCCAGCAACACAAATAAAGGTTCAATAACTGTCTTTGACATAAATACTATCACCAACACTTACATTGGTCTCTTTCATTTTAACCTACATTGCATGATGGCAACTTCAGAAGCCAGTGAGCATTGTGCTAGCTTCAGCTTAAGGATTCGAAGAGTGGATGATCTTTCAGCTAAATGTAAAAGTCCTGAATCAGTCACAACCTGCACCACAAAAACAAAATGCACTCAGCTAAAGCCCGAAACATTTGTTTCAAGCAAACGATTTTTTTCCCAAAGAAAGATCCTTCAATTAGTTATAAAGAAAAACCGTCCTATCCAGGGAGAACAGTGGAGCTACTTGGCACTATAGGTCCCCAATGTGGCTTTTCCCTCTGCCTTCAGTTGTGGCCTCCATCCAACAGAGCGGCCAGCTGAGAAGGGATCCCCCCTTATCTCATATGTATATTTGACTGCTTTTTAGAAGGAGAAAAAATCGTACAGCAGGGCCCGGGGTCCAGGCATGGAAGAAAGCCCCACGCTGCTGCTGCATACACTCTGAATCACCAGTCAAGCGTTCAAAATGGTCCCTGGAGGATGTGTATGAGATCCACCCAAATGGAACAGATGAAATCTGCTCTGGCACCGGCAGGGAAGGGGGGGGGGGGGATCAAGCCATCGATGGCCTCGCTGAATTGGGCTCACCAGATGTGCGAAGCTCCTATGCTGCTGATGATCTCCCATCCCGAGCTAGTGTGTGACTCTGGAGTCCAAGGCCGTATTATCAGAGCTGCTGCTAGTCATCACAGAGATGTCCATGTGAGTGAGACTCAAAGCAAAGCCTTGTCCATCATCCTTGTAAAGTAAGGCCTTGCCCGCCTCTGTAAACAAAGCTACAGCCCCCATGTGACAGTGTGGGCGGTGCTCAGATCAAAGGTGAATAGGTGAAAGATGCACGGCCATACCTGCAGTGCCTTGGGGCAGTCCCACAGGCAATGTCGCTGGCCTCCTCAAGGCTGCCGCAGCGGCAACAGCTCGCTGGTTTGTTTGGGATCGCTAGCCACGTGCCCACAGCTAAGCTCCAATGGGCTAAGAGCCAGAGAAAGAAGGAGATTTTCCGGGGAAGGAAGCTGCACCAGAGTATCCACCAGAAATCCTCAATGAAAGTTCCCGGGACTCCTACGCCTGTCAATGCTGCTGCATTTCTGGGGTGCCATTTGTGGTCTTGAGGAGCCAGAGAAAGAAGAAGAGCTTCCAGGGAAGGAACCTGCACCAGAATCTCCACCAGAAATCCTCGATGAAAGTTCCAGGGACTCCTGTGCCTGTCAATGCTGCTGCATTGCTGGGGTGCCATTTGTGGTCTCGAGGAGGATCTCACGGCCAAGCCGGGTAACTGGGAAGGCGTCCTCACGATCTTGAATTGATGGGTCTCTCCATTGCCACTCTCTGGGGTCCCACTATGTGGACCAACGGACTGTTCTCCCAAAGCCATAACTGCTAGGATGCGTCACGCCTCTGACTACAAGGGGCGGGGGGGGGGGGGTTCTTTCTGTTGCCCACTTCCTTCCCTTGCGGACCACCACACGGACCCCCTGAAGGGGGGGGAGGGAAGGTCATTACCAATCGACCACTGGGGCGCTGTCAGGAGGCCACCCAGTCTGAAACCATGAGTGTTGTTAAGGCTGCCATGTGAAAAATCAAAAACCACCAGAGGAACTCAGGTGTGGGTGAAAGAGGCCGTCCACGGGATATTGGGGGGATCATCAGGAGGAAGGAGCCAATCCGATGGAATGGCAGAGTCAATGTCATGGATCATAATGGAGGCTCCTCTTAGGGTGCCCAGGTGGTCCTCCTGTGTCAGCTTTGGGAGTCGATGGTGACTCAGCCAGGTGTCTAGAATCTAAGGTGCCCCACCCCCCCCCCCCCCCCCCCCCCCCCCCGAGCCGGCCCCAAGAGTGGTGAGATCGGGCACAGATCAGGTGTCCTGAGGGAAGGTGGAAATGAGGGTTCCAAGCCATGGGCCCTGGCAAGTGGGGGGAACCTGAACGAGGGTGGGAAGGAGAAGCTGCCAGGTGTGAAAGAGGCTCACTGCAAACCAGTCCTCAAAGCCAGTGTTAAAATTGCGGAGGGGGGCCTCCGAGAAGATCCATTGAATCCCCGATGTCCAAGCGCCAGAAGAGAGAGGAGATGGAAGCTCAAGCCATGACAATGATGCCTAGGGGGGAGAGAGAGAGAGAGAAAGAGAAAGAGAAAGCACAATGGAGAGTGATGGCACAACACAATGATGAATGAATTATGATAATACTTACACCATGTACATTGCTTTTATAGGCATCACTACTACACTCCGAAATACCCAACATGACCAACAAGACCCATATGAACAACAACATACTACGATCCCTATGGGTATCCTAAAGAGGCTTCACCCATTAACTATGCCTCTCTGTTCGAATCCATGGGTAACAAAGAGCAAGAACCTCCATAATATGGTACATAGGCCACCGATACAATGCTTCCAATGCTAAGGCCCACACCGCATTGCGGAGTGCCCTCATCATGTACATTGCTTTTATAGGCATCACTACTACACTCCGAAACACCCAACATGACCAATAAGACCCATATGAACAACAACATAGTATGATCCCTATGGGTATCTGTCAAATCCCCACCGGATCTCCTCATGATCGTTCCTGGTACGAGACTCGAAACCTGCAACAAACAAACAAACAACAAGGGGGTGCAGGCCTGACTCACCTCCCAACCATGACAGCCGTGGGCAAGCCCACAGTCTTGGCTGTCCCCACCGAGCCACGAGCTGAGCTAACTAGGTTGACGTACCGACCAATCTCCTCCTCGCGACATCCCATACCGCCACGAAGCTACCCTCGCGGGCCTCGAGATTGCTGCCGGCCTCGGCTGCGTAAAGCAGGTGCACGTCTGCACTAGATCCAAGCTCCAAGACCATAGAGCTCTCACAAACTCGCGAGACTCTCTATATCCCAATAACTAACCTTGGCCACCCTTTTATAGGCTCTTGGCCGGTCATCCGGCGTCCACACTTGGGCGCCCGCCCGTCAATACTTGGGTGCCTGCCCGTTAGTCTATCCCTAACTCAGCTCGCCAATCAGCCTGCATAGCTCCAAGCTTCCCCAAACCTCGAAGCTAGTCTTGTGTGCGTGTAGCACACGGTAGATACACAATGTGCACATGACATACTCCCCTTCCTCTAAGAGCTCACTAAAAAGCCAGGGTAATCTCTCTGAAGAGTAGTTAATGTCTCCCATGTAACGTCCTCCTCAACACGATCCTTCCACTTGATCTTGTATTCCGTGATAAGCGTATTACGCAATCTTCTTTCACGAAATCCAAGAATCTTTTCAGATTAGTGCGGAACAAACGTCATGTCCTCGACATCTATAATTTCTTGAGGAGTAACTAACTGATCTGTTCCACCCAGTACTTCCTTAAGTCTACTGACATGAAATACAGGATGAACTTTCACATGAGAAGGCAAATCCAATTCATATGCAACTGAACCAATCCGTCGAGTAATACGAAATGGTCCACAATATCTAGGGGATGATTTCGGAGATCGACCTGTCCGTAAAGTCTCGGAATCTTTCTGAACTCGCAAATACACCATCGTTCCTTCAGAGAACTCTCTGGGAGAACGATGTCTATTAGAATAAAACCTGTCTCGATCTTGAGCACTTCTAATAGATTCCTTTGCAACTTGTAACATTTCTTGCATATCTTGCAGAAAATTACGTGTTGCATCATGCTGAAGTCCTGAGAATCCTACTGTAACAGGTGATCTAGGTTGAAAACCATACATAAGCATAAAAGAACTAAAACCTCTACTCGTATGCTTAGTACTGTTATATGAAAATTCTAACATAGGAAGATAATCCTCCCATGAACTCTGTCTTTTGGAGACATATGCTCGAAGCATATCCTCCAAAATCTGATTAACTCTTTCAGTCTGGCCATCAGATTGAGGATGATCAGAGGAACTCAAATTCAAAGTTGTTTCCAACTTCTCAAAAACAAGTTTCCAAAAATCACTCCTAAACTTAGAGTCCCTATCACTAACTATGTCCTGCGGTAACTAGTACAGTCTACACAATTGCTCGATAAACTGCCCTGCTAATTGCGTAGCTGTAATAGTCTTCCGGGTCGGTAAAAATCTAGCCATTTTTGTCAAGCGATCTACCACAACCCAAATAGAATCGTGGCCTTGATGTGTTCTTGGCAATCCGGTAATAAAATCCATGGAAATACTTTCCCATTTATTACCTGGGATTTACAAAGGATGCAACAACCCAGCCTGTCTAAAGCGTTCAGCTTTATTTGCCTGACAAATTTGACACTTGAGAACATAATCTTCTACATACCCTTTCATCTTTGGCCAATAAAAAGTGTGCTTCACTAACGATAGCGTCCTGTGTATCCCAGGGTGTCCAGCAAAAGGGACGTCGTGACACTCCTTAAGAATCTTGGACCTAATGTCCGGGATCTGTGGTACACAAATTTTGTCATTACGGAATAGTAAACCATTTCGAATCATCCACTGGCCTCCTGCAGCCTGAATGGTAGACTGCTCAGTCATTGAGTCTTGGTCAATCAATGAGCTCCCGTCCTGGATCTTCTGCCAAAATGGACCAAAATAGCTATCAGTCCTGCAAAGCCCTCTCAATGACTGAAATAAGTTAGTAGAAATCTTGATGAACGACAAAGTATTCACCTCTCGAATTTGACTAAGTGCATCTGCAACACTATTCATGGACCCTTTCCGATAACGAATCTCAAAATCAAAATCTTGCATTAACTCAGCCCAACGAGCTTTCCTTCCTCTCAAATCATCCGCATCACACACATACTTGATTGACTGATGATCATTCAATACCACAAACTTGGAGCCATATAAGTAATGTCTCCAAACCTTGAGAGCATGAATCACAGCATAAAGCTCTTTCTCAAGGGTTTGCCAACGAGATTGAGTGTCGTCTAGCTTTTTACTTTCAAAAGCAACCGGTCTACCATCTTGAAATAGAGCAGCCCCGATGGCATAGTCACTGGCATCAGTTTCAAGAACATAAGGCTGACTAGGATCAAGTAATGCTAAGATAGGTGCTTCCTTGACTTTATCTTTCAAAAGTCTGAAGGCCATATCCAAATCGTTATTCCAAGAGATAGGCTAATTTGACTTACGTCCACGACCTTTCAATAAGTCGGTCATCGATAGTGTGAGCTGAGAGTACTCCCGCACAGATTTTCGAAGAAAAACAACAAAACCGAGAAAAGAACGAAGTTGTTTCACTGTTCGCGGTATAGGCCAGTCCAGAACCTTCTAAACTCGGTCATAGTCAATGCTGAATCCATCTCGAGTGATCTTGTGTCCCACGTAAATGATGTCGGTCATAAAGAACTCACATTTACTTAACTTAGCATATAGTCGATTCTGTCTTAAAATAGATAAGACAATCGTGAGGTGTCTAACATGATCCTCAAGAGTACGACTATATATCAAAATATCATCCAGGAACACCACCACAAATTTTCCCAAATGTTCACGAAAAAGATCGTTCATCATTTGCTCGAAAGTGGCTGGAGCATTGGTTAACCCAAAAGGTAATATGAGAAACTCGTAACCATACCTAGTCCGAAAGGCGGTTCTTTCGACATGCCTTTCATGAATACGTATCTAGTGATAGCCAGTACGTAAATCTATCTTCGTGAAATATTTCGCTCCTGTTAACCGGTCAATCAGGTCATCTGATCTAGGGAGAGGATAACGGTTCTTAATTGTCAGCTTGTTCAATCTCTTGTAATCTATACACATTCTCCAGGTATTGTCCTTCTTTCTCCTAAGCAACACAGGTGCACCCCAAGGTGATTTACTTGGATGGATTTGGCCCATCCTCAAATAATCTTCGAGTTGTTTAGCCAACTCATCTTCCTCAGCTTGGCTCATCCTGTAAGGTGAAATACTGACAGGATGAGCACCAGGGATCAAGTCAATACGATGATCTACGGCCCGTTCAGGTGGTAAACCCGATGGCAGTTCCTTAGGAAATACGTCTTGAAACGAATCAAGTATCTTCTGTAATTCTTTGCTTTCAAACACACTTAATTCATTTATATCCATGGAAGGGATGAGAAAGGAAGAAAGTGGAATCAATACACAATGGAAAGCGGTATACAAAGAAGAATCCATTATATTTCCAAAATCAATTGTATTTACAAGAGGTCCTTGAGAGGGATGTATACAATCACCTAAAATACTATATTGGGTGTCCCTATGCTGAAAAGAAAAAATATGACTAGACCAATCTATCTGGACTTAAAGAGTCTTAAACCACTCAATCCCTAATAACAAGTCTACATTTTCTAGGTGCATAACATAGCATTCTAGAGTATCTTTGTAGTCCTGAATCTGGATTGGAAGCATCTCCACCTTTCGATCCCATACTTGCCTTCCCACAGGTAGGCGTACCTCATAGGTATGATCGCTGGGTGTCGTATCAAGACCCAATTTCTGCACAAGTTTATAGTTAACAAAGTTGTGTGAGTTGCCAGGGTCTAGAAGAATGTGAATCTTATGGCCATTCACTTCTCCATAAACGCGGAGAAGATCATGCAAGCCAAATACTTTAGAGTTGAACAGACAATCAGAACAAGTACTAGGGCGAGAAAGTACAGTAATTGACGTACCTGTCAAAGACAATTGGTTAGCTGCCTTTGGCTTGGGTCCTGCGTTGGTCTTCGCACCCTTTTGCTTTGGGCACTCGTTACGCATGTGTCCTTTTTCTTCGCAGATAAAACGTCGTCCTTCCTTCTTGAGCTTTAAAGCCCTAAGGAGTCGTTTCTTCTTCGCTGGTGTCGAACTGGAATTCTTCGAAGGTTGGTCCGAAGACTTTCCTTCAGTCATGTTAGCCATAGGTGCCGAGAACTTTCTTTTATGCTTGTTCCCTTGCTCGGTAACGGGTTTCGACTTGGAAGAGACCATTGTATCATCATAGATACAAGCTAAATGAATGGCTTCGTCCAATGTTTTGCATTTGTTATTTTTAACCTGTAAACGGTATGAGTCTGGTAAACCAGCTACAAAGAACCCCAAAAGAGTAGTGGGATCCATCTTTGTAGCTTTCATCTACAAGTCCCTAAACTTCTCCAGGTAGACCTCATAAGTGAGGTGCTGCGAGGTTGGTCAAAGCTGAAAACCGGGCAACAACATTATAATCATCCTCTTTTTTTAGGAATTCTTTCCTGAAGACGTCTTCGAATTGTGCCCAAGTTGTTGGCTTAGGGTTGAGTTCCTTCCACCAAAGCAAAGATTTGCCGGAGAGGAAACCTGCTGCTAACTGGATCTTTTTTCCATCATCATATGGATGAAACTGAAAGTGAACTAACCACTTATGTAGCCATGTGTCCACGATCTCCTTGGTACGCTGCTTTTGCTCGCCTCCGAACGGTTCCGGAGTAATGTTGGGGCCTAAAGCAAAGGCCAAGGTATCCATACCCGATAGAGTAGAGAGGGTAGTGGTCAAGAGAGCGATGGAGTTTTGCAAAGCTTGCATCTGGGCTACGATTTGTGCCTGACGTTCCGACAAAGAAGCTTCGAGAGCTACTTTGAACTCTTGGAAATCTGATTTTGACACATAATCGTCAAAAAGATCGGCATCGGTATCTTCCGTAGCCGGCAAGCCAGTTCCAGAATGTGCTTCTGACGTGCTGCTGATTTCAGGCCCTCTCGCGTCATTCAACAAAGACGTACCACTCGAGGTGGTTGGTACATCATCTTCTCCTCTCTTTTTTCCACTTGATTCAAGAGATATCCTCTCTAAAACTAAAGCCACACCCGCACTCATATCCCGAGCGTGGGCTCCGAGGTCAGACATCCTGTTTTCTTGTGTTCGCAACCTCTAAAGCCTTTGGTTGTTCTGTTAAAAGTTTCCTTGTACCTGCATAAGAAGGGAATCAAAAATACACCCATGCTGACATGAAGGTGCAGGGCCTGGCTACATTGCACTCTCAAACATAACCACATGCACACACCCACCCACCTGGATGACGCCGCAGTAAAGCGTGACTTCAAGGACTCTGATATAGAAAGAATTTCAGGAGAATGCTGATCTTTGCTGATTTTCTTCCATATTCTCCGGATCTGTGCTGTATCTGTTGGTGAGAGCATACAATTACTTCTTGTCTCCACCAGCCCAAATATTCGCGTTCGACAAGGGGCTCCAACTCTGATTCTTGGGTTGACATCGTGAAGAGGACAAGTGGAGAGAAAATTCGATCTTTGCACAAGAAAAGTGCAAGGGAACTTGAGAGCTTGAGAGCTTGAAAACTTGAGAGATGTGTGGCAAGAAGCCCACTTAAGGGGTTTATAAAGGTTTCCCCAAAAGCTATCTTTAGCTTTTGCTTTTGTGTGTTTTTTTTTTTGGCTATATATATATATATATATACATATATATATATATTCTGTTGTCTTAAAAAAAACACCTTTAAGCATTAAGTAGGTTTTTTAAACCTTTTACTAAGGTTTAGGAAAAAAAACTCCTTGCTACGTTGCTTTTCGCTAAATCCATCGCCACCCTCCTGCCACCGTCGGACTGCGAGTATGGGCTTGGAAACTGCCGTCGCCTACGCATAGGCTTGGCTGCCCGCCCGTCCGCGTACCCCACATCGACTGCCCATGTGCGCCGCTTTCAGCGTGCCAGCGCACGAGGGGAACCTGTCGAATGCCCGAGTACACTCCTGCATCCGCCTAGCTGGTGCTGTCGCCTGCGCACTGGTCTTGCACACGTTTGTGTGCGTATGCGTATACTTGGCCGACTGCACCTCATAGGTGTGCCTGCCAGCTTGTGCACCAGCGCCTGGACACGTGCGTCGGATCATGCTAATCAGCCTGCCAGCGACTGTATAAGAGTACCCGCCCTAGCTGCGCATACAAGTGCTAAACAACACAACCGGCGACCTTCTCTCTCTCTCTTTCTCACAAAAAACAGCCAACATGTTTTTTTTAATGTTTTCTCTCTTCAATTCGTGCGACTGTATAAGAGTACCCGCCCTAGCTGCGCATACAAGTGCTAAACAACACAACCGGCGACCTTCTCTCTCTCTCTTTCTCACAAAAAACAGCCAACATGTTTTTTTTAATGTTTTCTCTCTTCAATTCGTGCGACTGCACAAACATCTTTCCTCTTCTTTGCAAAGCAAACAACCCTTTCTAGACCACAATAGCTATCATGACGGGTTCTTATGATGAAAAAAAAACATACTGAATCTGAAAACAGCAGCATGCACAGAAAAAACAGCAAGCTTTTTTTGAACACATACCTTTCTTCGACCTCATCTTCTCTACCTACCGACTTGCTCGTTCACGAGGCATGCTCTGATACCACTGTCAAATCCCCACCGGATCTCCTCGTGATCGTTCCTGGTACGAGACTCGAAACCTGCAACAAACAAACAAACAACAAGGGGGTGCAAGCCTGACTCACCTCCCAACCATGACAGCCGTGGGCAAGCCCACAGTCTTGGCTGTCCCAACTTATCACCCAAGTGCTCCAAGCACTCCGAATGCCATGCCAAATCCCAATGTAATTCCCTACAGAGGCACATGCTATAAATGCGGATTCAACCATGCTTACGCCCCCATGGCAAAAGCATTTGCTACCACTTCGGCAAGTCTTAACTTGTTAAGCATATAGGGAGAACTTATTCACATAGTCCCCCTTAATGCCATCACAAGGCTCCAAGCCAAGATGAGGGTGGTAGCCAAAGGAACACCCAAGGCTACCAATAACTAGAAAGCCCAAGGTTCAACTTCTTCGAAGCAAGCAGCCAAAGAGCTAGAAGCGCAAGCCCTACATTAGCCCCTCAAAATGATAATAAACCAAAACTAGAGGTCTAGAAGAAGACGACCTCTAAGAGTGTGTGTGAACGCAATGCACGATGAGTTGTCAAGGGCAATGACGTCATGAAAGTGGTTTGGACAAGATCTCCAAAACTGCCTCCCTTGCGAAGAAAGCGCGATCTCCCGCTCAGAACCACTCTTCCCAAGGAAAAGAAACCCATAGACTATGAAAACCTTTCAAAGAAACTCAAGGAGTATCCCAACCTTGTGTTGGAGAAAGAGAGAATGAGACAAGCCCAAGAGCTTGTAAGGAAGATACAAGCTGAACCAGAGCCAGCGTTAGATCAAGTGGTTGAGTGCAAACCACTAACCCTGCCTCAATGTATCCCAGACCCTATCCAAGTGCCGATCATAGACTTTACAAGGGAACCCCAGAGTTTGCCAAAGGCCTCAGATAGACCCATAACCATTCTTAAGAGATCGCAAACAGAACCAATACTGGGGAGCCTCAGCCTCTAGAACCAATCCATCCAAACCCCACATTGCTAGATGCAGTGAGGAAGGACTTAGAGAGAGATGAAAGTTGGCCTTCCATTGGTCATCATAGCTAGTGTAACATTTTCTCCAAGGTGATCGGCAACAACTTTATCCCGTCCCCTTTAAAGGCACCACCTCCTAGGGAAGAATCAATACACGTTCCTTACACATTAGCAGGTCCTAACCCGCCTCAGAGTGAGTATGAACCCAATAAGTGCAAGTGTCACCTGCGGAACATAGCAAGCTTCATAGCCTTCTTGTCGTAAGTTCAAGTTCCGATAAGTTCTCTTTTGCAAGGAAATTCATAACTTTGGAGAGACTTATCTCACTGGATGAATGGGAATTTAAGAGCCCACACAACTGAGCCTGAACCTGAGGAGAGGAGGACGAGCCATGCCCCATTGAGCATCCTCCCTCCATTACCAAAACCAAAGAATAGCCAAAAGTACCCATGAACAAGCTAGGACACTATTTTGAAAGCGATGAAATGAACGCCGTGTTACTTCTCATGTACAAGGACGTGACAACCTCCACAATCTTGGATGGTGGTGCTGGTGTTAGCATAATCACCCAAGGATTGTTGGGAGGCTTGGGGTGGTAGCCCACCACTCATAGGCACAAGCCTCGTGGTCAAGCTTGCCGACAGGAACACAACCAAACCCTTAGGCGTCCTACAAGATGCAAGAATCAAGACCTTTGGACTAAGCTTTGTGATGGATTTTCAAAGAAGAGGATCGTACACGATGATCCTCGGAAGGCCTTACATGAAAGAAGCAAGGCCGTCCATGATTGGAAAACCAATCACAATTATATATGCAAGGGCAACCAGTCCTTGAAGACACACCTCAAACAAAGAAGACGCATCCCATGGATCAAGGCATTCTCACCAATGAACTGCTTCAGCCAACATGTGTAAATGTTGTAACAAGGTGTAGGATAGTGAAGATGAGAACGAGGACTACGAGCCTCTCCCAAAGCATGACAACTCTAAGGATTGGGTACATATCTTGGCAACATGGACTCTCTTCCACAAAAGCTTGGAACAAAGTTTGCACGATTAGACAAGACGGAAATCACCTCCATGTTCATGCTTAGTGCAACAACCCTTTTGGGAGGTAACGATAACTTTGAACCAATAGTAGCTAGTGATTCATTTAGCAAGGAAGATCAACTTCTGTGTTATCCACAGTCACTCGGCCAAGAAGAAAACAACCACATAGAAAGCCTAAGAAGTATCTTCTCACCATGGAGATGGAACTTCATCGGCTTCGCTATGTTGAGGCCGTAGGTTCACATGAAACCTACACTTGATAGTGGGAAGCTAGCCTAGTAAGGTCACTATTCAAACAAAAACAATGGGAAACCCACCAGCTCCGAGCAAGCCACGCTCTACCGAGTTACCAGATGCAAGCTCGATAAGGTAAAGATTGAGTCAGAGAAGGAAGTGAAACTCAAAGAGCTCGCCAAGCCTCAAAAGGAAGATCTGAGGTAAGTGCTCGAGTATTTTAAGTCTTGCAATATTGGGGACAGAGTGGTACATGGCGAGGAGGTTCAAAAAAGCCAGGGCAGAGAGCCACATGCTTCATATGACGGCCCCACTGAAATCAAAGAAGTAAATCTTGCTAGCCTAGGTGAAGAACCAAAGCCCATGTTCATCGTCAAAGACCTCGCCCTTGAGCAAGAAGAAGAATAGATAGTCTTTCTCAAAGAATTTCAAGATGTGTTTCCCTAGAAATACACTGACATGAATGGAATTCCTCCGGAGGTGCTGAAACACACCAATCCTCTCCATGAAGGCGCAAAAGAAGAGCTAGACAAGCCCATTGATGTGGGATTTGTGTATGAAATCGAGCACACTGAGTAGGTGTCGCCAATAGTGATCGTTCCCAAAAAGAACGAAAAGCTTAGAGTGTGTGTTAACCTCAAAAAGGTTTTAATGCCACCACAATCCGCAATCACTACTCCTTGCCTTACACTGCCACATGTTGGAAAGAGTCACTAGAGCAGATGCTTGCGGTTGCTTGGATGGCTTCTGTGGCTACAATCATGTGACAATGGACCCACAGTGGCACCCGGTTCGCGCACTGCCTAGGCCGTCCAGTTCGATACGAACCGTTTTGTTCAATTCAGGCGGTTTGGTTCCAGTTTGGTCGAATCCAGGCGACCGTTTTTTTCCATGGTTTTTTTGGCCGTTTTTTTGACAGTTTTTTTTCCCCCTTTTTTGACAATTTTTCTCGCCGTTTCTTGGGCATTTTGGGGACTATTTGAGACTTAAGCCTTTGGCCCTTTGCTTGCAAAATGTGCATGATGCATGCAGGACACTTTTCCAGGGACATGACTGCCCACAGGTTTCTCCAAGATGGACTTTCGTGGCCTACACTCTTTGGAGACGTAGTTTGAGTTTGTCAAACGCTACAATGAATGCCAAAGGTACGCCATATTCTAGGTGATGGACCAGATGCCCCCAACCCTGGTAATTCCAGAACAACCATTTGAAAAATGGAATTTGGACTTTGTGGGTTCCATTAGCCTAGATGCTAAGGGAACCCAGGCGTGTTTCATCATCGTCGCCGCAGATTACTTCACGAAATGGACCAAGCCTAAAGCCACGCAAAAAGCTAACGCAATAGCTATCCCCAAGTTGCCCACTAGAAATAGTGAGTGATCACAGTACACATTTTATAAATGAAGTGGTGGAGTTCTTGATCAAAGAGTTTCTTGTGGTGCATAGAAAGTCGAAACCTTATTGCCCACAAGAGAACAGCCAGGCCAAGAGCACAAACAAGACGACGTGCACTATTCTCACCAAGACAATAGAAGCATCGAGGAGCAATTGGGAGCATAAGTTGCACTCTGCTCTATCCCTGACATAATGATAATGAATCTCGATGTGCTTAGTGCATGCATGAAACACTGGGTTTCGTGCCCTTGCTATAGCACTCTCACTGTCAGTGAGTGTGGTAGTGGGTGTCTGTTGACACTCATGAAGATCGGTCACTCATTAATCTCCTCAGCCATACACAATCAGGGTTTCCTAAAGATAACGAAAGATCCACTTCACTACTTGTCAATGCTTGCATAAATTTTCTACACTGGGAAACACCAAACTGAATATCTGAGCGCGTGTTGCATAAGTATATAAGGCAACCTACTGCTTGGCTGTAAACACTCATATCAAAAGGCTCTCCAACATCATGCATGCTCAATTTGAGCCTTGGTTCCATTGGAGTAAAGATGGGCTTACAATCTTCAAACCCAAACTTGTGCACCAGCTTGTTAATGTAGTTTGATTGTTGTATATATATCCCAACATATGTCTGCACAAATCGTATGTAATGACTATTCCAAAATCCCTAGCTGGTCAAATAAGTATGTATCTTCTCATACCAAGCTCGGGGTTTGAGACCATAAAGTGCTTTTCGAAGCCTGCATACTTTGTTTTCTTGACTAGGCATCTCAAAACCAATGGGCTGATTAACATAAATCACTTCTTGCAAATCCCCATTAAGAAAAGTTGATTTAATGTCCAACTAATGCACTTTCCATCCATGATGGGCAGCCAATGCAACAACACATCTAACTGTGGCCATACGAGAAGTAGGTGCGAAAGTCTCATCATAATCAATGCCCTTTTTCGGGGCATACCCTTTGGCCACAAGCCTGGCATTGTACCTGTCAATGGTACCGTCTGACTTTCTTTTCAACTTATACACCCACTTTGTGTCAATTGAGTTCTTGCCAGGAGGCAAGTCTACCAATCCCATGTGTTAGTTTTGTGGATAGGAATCATCTCATTTTACATGGCTTGCACCCAACGCTCATCTTTTTTTTTTTCCAGAAAAAAGATCCTTCTATTCGTTAAAGAAAAAAAAGGCACAAAGGGCTAGATACAACCACGAAGGGCTAAATACAAACTCGCCTCATTTAAGGATGGGAATCAAATGATCATAAGGGGAAGAGACGCTTCTCCTCCGGCTGGCTACTCTATGAGGAGAAGGCTATCTCATACAGGGGGAGGAGGGGGGAACAACCACACAGGTGGTCTATAATGCCAAATGGGGTCACCGCCTCTGTTTGTGAGGAAAGGGCTTGGCCTCCAAAGCCTCAAGAAAGCTTCCCACCGCTTCTGCATGCGGTCAGAACCTCCCTGTAACTTCCCCCACTAACCGCGGAGGTTGTGAATGATATCAAGCCATATGCTCCTAATGGTCTTAGCCGGCGGAGTGTGGGTACCCTCGATGGCCTCACTACATCTAGCATGCTAAATGTGCCAGGCTGCTATGCTACTGCAAATCTCCCATCTCTGGCATGAGCCTAGCTGCCAGTTGCCTGTAGGTGGAGCTGTGACTGGTACTGCTGCAATACGATGGTGAGAGACCTGACGGCCTAGCCCTCCCCCATCCTCCTCATAAGCCCTGACCACTCCAATCTCTGTGGTCCAAGCGACAATGCCCCATGTAATGATCCGGTCGGTGCCCTGTCCATAGCGAAGATGCGGAGAATCTGTTTGTCAAATCCCCAAAGGATCACCACGTAGAACGCTCCTGATACAAAACTCGCAACCTGCAAAACAAAGCCAAGCAACGTGAAGGGGGTGCAAGCCTGACTCACCTCCCTACCTTGTCAGCTGTGGGCAAAACTCACAAGTTTTGGCTGTCCCCACCGAGCCACGAGCTGAGCTAACTAGCTGGACGTACCAACCAATCTCTACCTCGTGACGTCCCATACCGCCATGAAGCTACCCTCCCAGGCCTCGAGACTGCTGCCGGCCTTGGCTGCATAAAGTAGGTGCACGTTTGCACTAGATCCAAGCCCCTGACCATAGAGCTCTCACAAAGACACGCGAGACTCTATGAACTATTGACTAACCTTGGCCACCCTTTTATAGGCTCTTGGCCAGTCACCGAGCGTCACTGGGCATCCATACTTGGGTGCCCGCCTGTTAGTCTATCCCTAGCCTAGCTCGCCAATCAGCTTGCCTGGCTCCAAGCTTCCCCAAGACTCGAAGCTAGTCTTGTGTAGCACACGGTAGATACACACTGTGCACATGACATACTCCCCTTCCTCTAAGAGCTCACTCCTGAGCTCACTAAAAACCCAAGGTAATCCCTCCGAAGGGTAGTCAATGTCTCCCATGTAGCGTCCTCCTCAACATGATCCTTCCACTTGATCTTGTATTCCGTGAGAAGCGTATTTCGCAATCATCTTTCACGAAATCCAAGGATCTTTTCCGGTTCGAGTGAAACAAATGTCATATCCTCAACATCTATGATTTCTTGAGGAGTTACTAATTGGTCTGTTTCACCCAGTACTTTCTTGAGCCTACTAACATGAAATACGGGATGAACTTTCACATGAGAAGGCAAATCCAGTTCATATGCAACTGAACCAATCCGTCGTGTAATCCGAAATGGTCCACAGTATCTAGGGGATAATTTCGGAGATCGACCTGTCCGTAAAGTCTCGGAATCTTTTGGAACTCGCAAATACACCATCGTTCCTTCAGAGAACTCTCTAGGTAAATAATGTCTATTAGAATAAAATCTGTCTCGGTCTTGAGCACTTCTAATAGATTCCTTCGCAACTTGTAACATTTCTTGCATATCTTGCAGAAAATTACGTGTTGCATCATGCTGAAGTCCTGAAAATCCCACGGTAACAGGTGATCTAGGTTGAAAACCATACATAAGCATAAAAGAACTAAAACCTCTACTCGTATGCTTAGTACTATTATATGCAAATTCTAACATAGGAAGATAATCCTCCCATGAACTCTGTCTTTTGGAGACATATGCTCGAAGCATATCCTCCAAAATCTGATTAACTCTTTCAGTCTGGCCATCAGATTGAGGATAATCTGAGAAACTCAAATTCAAAGTTATTTCCAACTTCTCAAAAACAAGCCTCCAAAAGTGACTTGTAAACTTAGAGTCCCTATCACTGACTATGTCCTGCGGTAACCCATACAGTCTAAACAATTGTTCGATAAATTGCCTTGCTAATTGCGTAGCTGTAATGGTCTTCCGTGTTGGTAAAAATCTAGCCATTTTTGTCAAGCGATCCACCACAACCCAAATAGAATCGTGGCCTTGACGTGTTCTTGGCAATCTAGTAATAAAATCCATGGAAATACTTTCCCATTTATTACTCGGGATTTGCAAAGGATGCAACATCCCAGCCTGTCTAAAGCGTTCAACTTTATTTGCTTGACAAACCTGACACTTGAGGACATAATCTTCTACATATCCTTTCATCTTTGGCCAATAAAAGGTGTGTTTCACTAAAGCTAATGTCCTGTGTACCCCAGGGTGTCCAGCAAAAGGGGTGTAGTGACACTCCTTAAGAATCTTGGACCTTATGTCCGGGATCTGTGGTACACAAATTTTGTCATTACAGAATAGTAAACCATTCCGAATCATCCCCACTGGCCTCCTGCAGCCTGAGTGGTAGGCTGCTCAATCACTGAGTCTTGGTCAATCAATGAGCTTCCGTCCTAGATCTTCTGCCAATATGGACCAAAATAACTATCAGTCCTGCAAAGCCCTCTCAATGACTGAAATAAGTCAGTTGAAATCTCGATGAACGACAAAGTATTCACCTCTCTAATTCGACTAAGCGCATCTGTGATACTATTCATGGACCCCTTTCGATAATGGATTTCAAAATCAAAATCTGGTATTAACTCGGCCCATCAAGCTTTCCTTCCTCTCAAATCATCTGCATCACACACATACTTGATTGACTGATGATCAGTCAATACCACAAACTTGGAGCCATATAAATAATGTCTCCAAACCTTGAGAGCGTGAATGACAGCATAAAGCTCCTTCTCAAGGGTTAGCCAACGAGATTGAGTGTCGTCTAGCTTTCTACTCTCGAAAGCAACAGGTCTACCATCTAAGATAGGTGCTTCCTTGACTTTATCTTTCAAAAGTTTGAAGGCCATATCCAGATCGTTATTCCAAGTAATACAAAGAATGAGCACCAAGGCTTGCGTAGCTCGCTGAAGCTCCCGCCTCCACCCTGCACTGCGCGCGCCCGCCTGTCCCCCCTCTCTCTCTCGCCTTTTCGCCCCCCTCCTCTCCGCCTTTTCGCCCCTCCACCCCCCGCTTGCCTTCTTCTCGCCGTTGCGCCCCCCCCCTCCTGCCTCGCTGCTGCGCCTCCCCCCTCATCGCCATTTCGTCCCCCCCTCCTAGCCGCCTCTTCGCATTTTCGCCCCCATCCTCCTCTTCGCCTGTTCGCCGCCTCCCACCTCTCCGCCTGTTCTCGCCCGCCTCCCCTCAGCAGCGCCCTCCCCTTTCGCTTCTTTTTTTGTTGCCGCCCCCCCCCCCCCCCCCCCTCAGGGCTTCTCCTCCGTTTTCCCCCCTCCCTCCTCTTTCGTGCTGCGTTTCACCCCCAGGGGGTTTTTGTTTTTCTTCATTTTCATCCGGTCTTCCGCCTCTTTGTGTGCAGCCCGTTTCTTGCAGGTTTCCCACATTCGCCTCGCCTTCGCCTGAGCTTCAGACTCTGATGGAGACTCCTCCCGCCTCGCCTCAGAGGGACTCATCCGCAGCCCCCTCGCCCGCCCCCGAGGACATCCCCATCAGGCTTTCTCTTTCGCCGGAAGAGGAAGCGAGCCTCACCGCAGAGGTGGAACGCCTCCAGGCTCATTCCACCATCTGCCGTATAGTCGGCACTCGCCCCAGCAGAGGGGAGATCAGGGATCTTCTTCAGGCTCGCCTTCTTGCAGATGTGGGCAAGATCCTGGATGTACAGCTCCTGGGCCGGGGCCATTATCAGATAGAATTCGAGGCCGCCCAGAGCGTTGCCAAGGTCCTTGCCATGAGTCCTCTGGACATCAGGGGTGCTCGGGCTTTCTTCAGACCTTGGCAGCATGGATTTGACCCAGCAGCGGCGGAGCAGGGAGAGCGCCTCTTCCATATTACAGTTTGTTTCCCTGGTCTCCGCCGGGAGTATCTTCCGCTCCTCTCTAGGCTCGGAGCATTGGTGGGCTCGATACTAGAGACGGGCCCCTCAGCAGCTTCAGTGGTGGCCAGAGCAGCTGGGCTACCTTCGGTCAGAGTGTTGGTGTCTGACATCTCCTCCCTTCCTAAGGTCATTCAGCTACCTAGGATAGGGGGGGGGGGGGGTGGATAGATCAGAGAGTGGAGTTTTCGGGGCTCCCGAACCAGTGCTTCATTTGCAGGCAGGTCGGTCATCTGGCCAAGGCCTGCCCTCGCAGGAGACCTCGACCCGCACCACAGCAGCAGGCTACTGATGGCCCGCCCACAGATTCGGCTCGGCAGGCTGCCTCAGGGACACCTGCTCAGGCCACAGAGACCTCGGAGTGGCAGCCTGGACAGGGGCGCCGCCGAGGGAGACAGCCACAGCAGCACGCACAGAGACCGCTGCAGCAGCAGCCACAGTCTCAGCCTCACTGGGTTCCTGTGAGGAACAGCTTTGCTCCCCTTCAGGAGGAGACCCCTGCAGCGACCGAGGACCAGGAGATGCCAGCTTCCCCTCCTTCACCTCCCCCACCCCCGTCCCCTCCCACTGCCTCGCTTCCACCTTCGCCTCCTCCCGCCCCCGCTCCGGTTTCGGCAGCGGCTCCCTCTCCACCTCCCTCGCCTCCCCCTCCTCCCGCTCCGCCCGCCTCACCTTCCCGGGAGACCCTCGCAGTTCCCTGGCGCTCACCTGCAGTCCGGAGAGCGCTGAGCACTGACCTCGCTCGAGCATCACAGAGGAGACCTATGCCGATTAGGGCCTCACGGATTTCATCTATTCGCAGTCGGCTGAGTCGCCTTGGCATTAGACAGCGCTCAGAGGCCTTTGATTATACCTTTACACGGCTTTTTGGAGCAGAGGGCCCCCATGAGCCAGCACCCATTCGAGTTCATGTAGTGATACCTCCGGCCCGCGGGGAGGAGGCACTAGACTCAGCGGTGGCCTTCTCGTTCCCTCTATGTGGACCTTGTGATCGGGAGTGGACTCTAGAGCTCGCTCTCAGCACTTTGAAGACTCAAGCAGTTGAGTTTTCTCACCACATGAGCGATCTGGAGGTGACTGATGTGATAGGCCGACTTTGGGAGTTGGCTCATTTTTTCTTGGATCCCGGGAGTGTGGATACCTCAGGGATTCGGCATTTGGTCGTGCGCATAGTGGCAGACTTGGCACGCGACCCTGGATATGTGAGTATACACGAGGTTTCTCTGTCAGAGCAGGAGGCAGTCGCCATGGGCCACAACCACTGGCGCCTGATCCGGGATTCTTGCAGTACAGCGGGTGGGCAGATTCGCAGCCGTTCGGATGGGGACTGCTCTCCATCCAAGCCGCTTGCGAAGGCCCGCCGTACAGCTGAGACAGCATCCACCTCAGCAGGGCATCCATGAGGATCATCTCATGGAATGTACAGGGCCTTGGCGGAGCACACTTTATACGCTATCGAGGTTGCTTGAGGCAGGAGCTTCAGAGATGCCTGGTTGGTGGCAGCATTGACATTTTGATGATGCAGGAGCACCACTTGGGTGAGAGCAGGATCCGGAGATATGGTTCGGTGATGCCTGGTAGATGGGACACTTTTTGGTCTGCAGGGTTTGGTCCTTTGGGTGGACAGGGAGGAGTATGCATGGTTATTGCAGATGTATGGCGGCAGGCCATTGTGGATCGAGGGATCATTGTGCCAGGTAGAGCACAGTATGTCATTCTGAGGATGCATGATGAGCTATTGGGTGTGCTCAACATCTATGCGCCCAATCATGCTAGTGCCAGAGCAGAGTTCTGGACTCAGGTTACAGATGCATTGCCAGAGGCCGCACATTGGTGTGTTGGGGGAGACTTCAACATGCTTGAGGACCCGGCAGATAGGGTGGGAGGCAGTCATGTTACAGTGCACGGCACGGAGCTTGCAGCTTGGGACCGGTTTTGCATGTCACTGAGGATCACTGATGCATGGCAGCATGGGGCTTTCTCCCGGTCTCAGGACAGTCTTAGTTTCTCTCGGTCGGATCGCCGGCAGGGAGGGACTAATCTATCACGGATTGATCGCTTTTATGTGGGCGATTGGTTAGGGGAGCGAGGGGGCTCCGTCGGCATTCTCGCTGGCACCTCATTTTCAGATCATGCACCAGTTATATTGACATTGGAGGAGGGGACACGGGAGCCCAGCTTGCAGTTGAGGATCCCAGAGAGGGTACTTGCAGATCCCAGTCTCGCTGAGGACATTGAGAGGATCTGGCATGATAGTCAGTGCTCTGACCAGGATGCAGCGGGCCAGTGTGCCCAGGGACTCATTGATCTTAGCTCTTTTCTACACGCTGCAGCTTTGACTCGACTGGGAGAGATTCGCGAGCGGGAGCAACGGCTGAGACGCAGCCTTGCTTCGCTACAGCGCCTTCAGGAGCAGCAGCCTGCATGTGAGTGGGTGGCGTCCCAGCTGAGCCAGGCACGCCAGGAGGTTAGAGAGATAGAGGAGCAGAGACATGAGTTTTACTTTCGTCGTCAGGCCTCTCAGTGGACGCAGCTTGGTGATAGAGTGACTGGGGAGTTTTTTGAGATCACTGGACCCCGTCATGCGCGAGCAGGAGTCCGTTAGCTTGGTAGACCGGATGGATCGGTAGCTACTGAGCTCGGGGAGATCAGAGCCATTGCCACTGCTTTTTATAGTGACCTGCTTTCAGCAGAGCCAGCCACTGAGGATCGAGATGTTTGCAGACAGACTGTGTGGGCCCATGTGCAGAGGAGGGTCACAGACCATATGCGTACAATTCTAGGTGCGCCTCTGTCAGAGATTGAGCTTGCCGAGGCCTTGAGGGTCCTACCGCGACATAGTTGCCCAGGGGAGGACGGACTGACGCCGGCCTTTTTTATGCGCTATTGGGACCTTTTGGGGCCAGGCCTCCGCAGGGGCTTTCAGCATGTTTTGGACACTGGGGTGATGCCACAGAGCTTTTCAGAGGGCTTGATCTATCTTATCCCCAAGGGGGAGGGAGCATCAGATGACATTTGGCATTGGAGGCCTATTACGATCCTCAATACTGTCTACAAGGTCTTAGCAAAGGCCTTGAGTTTGAGGATCCAGCCCTTCCTGGGGGAGTTGATTCATGCTACTCAGACAGGATTTGTCAAGGAGCGCAGTATCCTTGACAACATCTTTACTTTCTGGGAGGCGACGGCCCGAGCTAGGTTTCTTGGCGAGGACTTGGTCGTGATGCTTCTCGATTTTGAGAAGGCATACGATAGAGTTGATTGGGGATTCTTACAGGGCACTATGCTTCGCCTGGGCTTTGAGCCAGGATGGATCAGAGGGGTGGCAGCTCTGTATTCCACAGCTCGCAGCCAGGTGCTGATTGCAGGAGGTCGGGGGCCGAGTTTTGAGCTGACCAGATCAGTCCGTCAGGGGTGTCCTCTCGCCCCTTTCCTTTTTCTCTTCTTTGCGGAGGCTATGAGTATGTACTTGACGGCAGAGGAGGTTGGTTTGAGAGGACTTCAGCTCCCAGTCCGGGGGGAGGATTTGCTTGATGCTGAGTTTGCAGACGACACGGGCTTATTTTTGCATGGCCAAGAGGCCAATCTTATTCGGGCTGAGCAGTCGCTCCAGGTTTTTAGTGCAGCTTCGGGAGCATTGATCAATTGGCGCAAGACAGTGGCCTTTTGGATCAGTAGTGCTCCCACTCCGGCATGGAGCCCGGACCCCGGTTTTAGATGGATTCCTCCAGGCACAGCAGTGCGGTATTTGGGATGCCAGATTGGCCTCGATTTGTCACCTGAGCAGCAGATTGCCCCGCTTCTTCTGAGCATTCGGAAGAAGCTATTGTATTGGAGTACAGCTCGACTATCCTTGGCTGGGAGGGTGGTGGTGGCAAATCAGGTGCTGTTAGCGACCATGTGGTACATTACGTCTTGCTGGATTTTCTCGAGCTCTTGCATCAGCCAGGTACAGAGGCTGATCAGGAACTTTCTGTGGTCTGGGCGGGACGGTCAGCCAGCTCGGGCAAAGGTTGCATGGGCAGTTATTACACTTCCGCTGGCTCAGGGCGGTTTGGGCATTATAGATCCAGTCGATCAGAGTAGAGCCTTATTGGGGAAGCTTATTGTTCGGGGGTTGCTTCCAGGCGCTGAGCCTTGGAAAGAGCTCCTCTTGCAGCGACTGCAGGCTCGGGCGCCCCCTGCAGGGGGTACTTGGGCACCAGAGATTCGCTGGATCTTCATAGAGATGAGGAGGACAGGCCTCAGTAGAGGATAGGAGGACAGATTTGCTTTGAGTATCCTGAGAGCTTGGGAGCTGCTGAGACCGGGGCTCTCTCAGCGGCCTCCTTCTTGCGTTGAGGAGCGGGCCAGGCAGCCGCTCATCTGGAGCCCAGCGGTTCGTACGGAGCAGGGTCATATGCTGGGTTCTCGGCCTCGTCTAGCCTGGGGACCTTTAGCGGCAGGCCCAGCTCGTAGTTTTGGAGATTGGCAGGCTTTCTGCAGTCTACCAGAGGAGATCCAGGTGGAGAGGCTGAGTCACTTCAGAGGGGGGTTGATTATGAGGGATGATATTCAGGAGGCACTTACAGAGGAGTGGTTCACACCTCTCCAGCCAGTGGCCCCACGGTGGATGGGAGCCTTTACACAGTTGGAGATCCTGATTGCTGTCAGAGCTAGCACTGAGGATGGCAGATGCCTCTACTATGAGATTCAGGATGAGGGCAGACTCCAGAGAGTGGAGGTGGAGTCGCCTTTGGTTGCAGAGTGCACCTTTCAGAGGATTCGGGTAGTGGCTGCCGCTTCTCGGAAGTGGCATATTGACCCCGACCCTGCTGATGTGCTCTCGGATTGGCGCATATGGGCATATGCAGCGCGCCCCTTGGCCCGGCTACAGTGGGACCCCGGGGAGTACGAGTGGCATGATCCTTATGCATCTCTTGAGGCCACAGAGATCACCTTTTTCCAGTATACTGTTCGGCTGGGACGGCATATTTTGACGGCGAGGAGGGCGGTTTCTCCAGCGGCAGCGGGGCATTGGCGATTGCAGGGACTCTCACAGGAGTTCCTGGAGGATTTCTGGGCTCGGCTCTGGGCTAGTCGACAGGCCCGCAGGATCTCGGCTTTTTAGTGGCTGGTCGCCCACAGGGGCTCAGCAGTTGGCACTTGGCTTGTTTACAGCGGTCTTCCGGCGGCCTGCGTCCGATGCGGCCACCCTATGGAGACACAGAGACATTGCCTTTGGGACTGCGCTCAGGCACAGCAGATTTGGCTGCGGATGTTGCGTATTCTGGCCCCCCTCTCTCCAGAGGGTATGTTTACGTGGGGTGCCGCTGCTTGGTCGACTTCGTCAGGGCCTGCTATGGGCTATGAGATGGAGCAGGGCAGTCAGGCCATCAGATTTATTAGGGGCCAGCCTCGCCTGGTTCCGGCACCGGATTTCTCGTCCGCCAGCTGGACACAGGAGAGGGATTTACGATGGGAGCTCCTCAGCAGCCTCACCATCTGGTTCACCTGGAGGGCTCGGTGCTTTACGGCCTTCGAGGGGAGATTAGAGCCACCAGCAGAGACTGTTCGGGGGATTTGGCAGGAGTTGATCCACACCCTGCGAGGACAGTACGACCGCATCCGGGGAGACTCGGATGAGGCGATCTTACGACGCCAGGCCTTTCACACCACTTGGCGCTGCGGCCCGTTCTACACCCTACACACGGGATCCCCCGTTGGCACTACAGGCCACCTGTTTGGCTCTTCCCCCCCCCCTATTGTATGATTTAGCCGCTCAGTTCTTTATACTGATGCTTGTATTTTGCAGCACCTAGGGAGAGTCTCCCGGACTGCCATGATGTATTCACTGCTCTTCTCTCTCTCAGGAGCAGGAGAGATCTTTTGTAGCCCTACGGGCGTTTTTATATAACTAATGAAAGGATCTTTTCTCGGAAAAAAAGAAAAAAAGAAAAAAAAAAGATCGTTATTCCAAGTGATAGACTGATTCGACTTACGTCCACGACCTTTCAACAAGTCGGACATCGGTAGTGTGAACTAAGAGTACTCCCGTATAGATTTCCGAAGAAAAACAACAAAACCGAGAAAAGAACGAAGGTGTCTCACAGTCTGCGGTATAGGCCAAGCTAGAACCTTTTGAACTCGGTCATAGTCAATGCTGAACCCGTCTCTAGTGATCTTGTGTCCCAAGTAAATGATTTCTATCATAAAAAACTCACATTTACTTAATTTAGTATACAGTCGATTCTATCTTAAAATAGTTAAGACAATCGTGAGTTGTCTAACGTGATTCTCAAGAGTACAACTATATATTAAAATATCATCCAGGAACACAACCTAAAATTTCCCCAAATGTTCACGAAAAAGATCGTTCATCATTTGCTAGAAAGTGGCTGGAGCATTGGTTAATCCAAAAGGTAATACAAGAAACTCATAATGGCCATACCTAGTCCGAAAGACGGTTCTTTCAACGTGCCTTTCATGAATACGTATCTGGTGATAGCCAGTACGTAAATATATCTTTGTGAAATACTTCACTCCGGCTAAATGGTCAATCAAGTCATCTGATCTAGGGAGAGGATAACGGTTCTTCATTGTCAATTTGTTCAATCTCTTGTAATCTATACACATTCTCCAGGTGTTGTCCTTCTTTCTCCTAAGTAACACAGGCGCACTCCAAGGTGATTTACTTGGACGGATCTGGCCAATCCTCAAATAATCTGCGAGTTGTTTGGCCAACTCATCTTCCTTAGCTTGGCTCATCCTGTAAGGTGGAATACTAACAGGTTGAGCACTAGGGACCAGGTCAATACGATGATCGACTGCCCTTTCGGGTGGTAAGCCCGATGGCAGTTCCTTAGGAAATACATCTTGAAACGAATCAAGTATCTTTGTTAATTCTTTGCTTTCAGATACACTTAATTCATTGACATCCATAGTAGGTATGAGAAATCAAGAAATTGGAATCAAGACACAGTGGAAAGCATTATACAAAGAAGAATCCATTATATTTCCAAAATCAACGTTATTTACAAGAGGTCCTTGAGAGGGATATATACAATCACCTAAGATACAATACTGGGTGTTCCTATGTATTGTATGGTCTTAAACAAGCTCCCAAGGCTTGGAATCAGAAGATTGATTCTTTCTTTCTTAGAAAGGGTTTCCAGAGATCAGCTGCAGATCCGAACTTGTGTCTCTTTCGGGAATGCGGTATGGTCACCTAGATTATCCTCTATGTGGATGATCTTTTTCTCATTGGCGGTCATGTGGAGCATATAGCAGTGAAACGAAGGTTGCTTTGTCAAAGAAGTTTGAGATGACAGATTTGGGCTTACTCCATTTCTTTTTAGGATTAGAGATTTGGCAGACCCAGAGGGGGGTTCTTTGTTTTAAACAGTATGTTCATGAGTTGCTAGAGGCCTTTGGTATGGAGAACTGCAAGCATATTTCCTCTCCGACGGACCTTGGATAGAGCCAGAGATGGAGGAGCACTACATCTGTCACTGCACAACATATTATGAGATTCGAGGACGCTACCATTGCCTTTTGAGAGAGGGATCTGGACCACTGGCTAGAGTCATGGACTATTGTGATCAAAGATGCTTGGGTTTTTATCTCCTGGAGATCCGCAGGCTCAGAGAGTCCATTATCACGAGCAAACGCCCGACTGGCAAGGAGTCCACACAGAGACAGATTACTGACTTCTTTAGAGGGACTACCCGGGAGGACACAACCGATAGCCCAGCAACAGGCACCCCGTGGGATTCTAGTTAAGAGAGCTATCCAGTTGAGCACATCCAGATGCCCGAGGGTTCGCGGATCCTCACATCGGAGACAGTGCCTACACCGGAGGATTCAGAGCATCATTGCGAGGCATCGGGCTCGTCCGACTAGGCATCTCACTGTGGCAGATATCCAAGCCATCCGGCAGAGACCCATGCTAGAGCTCCTAGGATGATTACCACTCCAGCCATATATTGTTGTACTCACTGTCACTTTTGTACTCCCCTATATTCATGTATTCATGTATCCATGTACTCATGTACCCCATTCCCACTCTCCCTAGTGGCTACTACCGGATGCTCCCTATTGATGTATTGTAGGGCTAGATACTTACCTTCAGTTCTTTCTTTCTTTTCCAGACAGTGTCTTAGATGTCACATGGTTGTAACTTTGGTCTCATAGGTCACTTTGGCCTTTTGAAGACGTTAATATAACATTTCATTTCATTTCTCGGCCAAGAAAGGGAAAGGTAAAGAATCGCCACCCATCCCCACTCCCACCATCATCAACATGACCCTTGAAGAGGAGCAAAGGAGGAAGACCCGGGCCTTACATGTACGAGTGTCCGGTCTAAAAGACCGTGATGAGGCGGGGAAACCAAGGAGCTCTTCTCTATGATGGGCATTGAAGCCACGCACACAAAGGCATGGAGAGTGGGAAAGAAGAGAGAAGGTAGTGGTGGCGAATCTTCTAAGGAGAGAGCGCTTATCATTCGTTTCCCCTCCATGGAAGCGAAGAAGGACTTCTTGAAGAGACGTCCTACACTCAAGAAGATGGGAATATTTCTTGGAGATGACCTCACACTCTCGCAACTTGCCCACATGAAAGAAGTTATGCCAGAGATAAGGGCAGCCCGAGAGAAAGGGAAAGTGGCCTTCTATAGAGATGGTAGGGTGGTGATTATGGAGAGGCGCTCTTCATGACGGCGCGAGACCTATGGGACTACACTCAAAGTTGCTACTTGGAATTGTAATGGATCTCTACGTCTTGATGTAGGGGCTTTTGAGGATAGTTTCACTGGGAGGGACATCATCTTCTACTGTGAGACGCATCAGGCTCCTGGACAGTCCATGCCACATGTTAGTGGATACCGATGGGAGAGAGCTTGTAGACAGGAGACTCGTTCAGAGCATAGAGGACAGGGCTCAGGAGGAGTGGCAGTATTGTTTAGAGAGGAGCTACAGCCACTGATACATATAGTCCGCATAGATGAGCAGGCTAGGTACATGTCGGTTAGACTGAGGGCAGAGACGGGCAGATATCTCTACATTGCTATATGCTATTTTGGTAGTTCTCCAGGGATGGTGACATCATTCTCCTGGGGGACTTCAATGCCAAGACCGCCCATAACCAGACAATATTTTATGATACCTCAAAGGAGATGTTGAGGGAGCTTGATGTTAGGGATATAGGCCTATCTAGACTCTCACAGGATGAGAAACACACTGAGTATGGGCGCTATTTGATAGACATGGGGACTGCACATGGATTGGCCATCCTGAATGGCCTACAGAGATTCCCGGTAGCGGGCAGTTTCACGTGCTTTCCACATCGGCATGGTGCTAGTACAGTGGACTATGTTATGGCTCAGCCCAGTCTCATTCCCTCTTTTCAGGATTTTATGGTAGGCACTAGGCCGGTTGGAGTAGCAGTGGATCATGCTATCTTGTCCTTCACTCTCACATTTCAGTTCAGCACAGCTCCATTGGGACAGGTCTCCACACACACTCGTTATACCTTTACGAGGGAGACCGACACCGTGTACACGGATGAGATATACAGACGCTTATGTGCCGAGGAGCCAGGACGGCCATTAGATGAGCTCACTCAGATATTGATAGAGACGCTTCATGCTGCAGCATCAGCGGCATATCCCCATAGTCAGCCTACACGGAGACAATCTGGGAACATGCCCCATAATAGCTGGTATGATGAGGAGTGCAGAGAGATGAGGATCAGATTATAGAGAGAGGTGCTCATGGGTGTTACCACTCACAGACAGTCACGGATTACCTTCCGGCACCTAGTGCGACGGAAGAAGAGGGCTTATCTTGCTCAGTTAGAGAGGGATTTGTATCAGTTATTTATGAGTCAGGACTCAGGCGAGGCATGGAGACTATTCCATGAGCATTCACCATCACCAGCCATTACCTCCACATAGATTTGGGGTGAGTATGCAGCATCCCTGTACACAGCACTAGGACAGCCACCCCTGCCAGACCCATCGGAGCCATGCCGAGAGACATGTGCTTTCTTTACTGCTGAGATGGTAAGGAAAGCTATTGACAGGATGAGGACTGGGAGAGCATATGATCATGATGGTTTGGTAGCAAAGCACTTTATTCATGCCAGAGATATGCTTGCAGAGCTTATTGCCTTGATGTTTAACCGAGCCATGTGTGAGGGTTTTCCTGAGACTTAGAATATGTCCACGATTGTGCCTATCTTCAAGTCAAGGGATCCCATGCTTCTTGGGAATTATCGTACCATCATGATTGGTCACACATTGGCTAGATTATATGCATCTATTCTTGAGCAGGAGTTGAGTAGATGGGCAGAGAGAGAGGGCATACGTGCATCAGGGCAGGCAAGGTTCAGGAGAGGTTTCTCCACTCTTGACCATATCTTGACACTCAGAGCTATTATTGAGGAGGGCAGATCATATGGCAGGAGGATTTATTGTTGCTTTGTGGATTTCCGCAAAGCTTTTGACACAGTACCGAGAGCCAGACTGATGCGCAAACTACAGGAGATGGGAGTGCCCACAGAGCTGATTTGGGGAATCATGGCTGTTGTGGAGTAGGTACGTACTAGTATATCTGAGATGGTTCACTCCACTATTGGGGTGAAACAGGGCTGCCCCCTTTCTCCCACCTTATTTGGGATGTATGTGGATGAGGTTTCGGACTATGTAGAGCGGGAGGGTGACAGAGGAGCACAGCTAGCAAGGACATGGATTCCGCTGTTATTGTATGCCGATGATATTGTGTTGATCTCAGATTCTCCAGAGGGGATGCAGCGTCATTTGGATGCATTGCACACGTTTGCACAGGACAGTGGATTGTCTGTTAACCTTGGTAAAACCAAGGTGATGGTGTTTAACACCACAGCACAGTGGGTTAGGAGGTCAGCACCCACCTTTACATATGGTCAGGAGACAGTGGAGTATACAGATGCATATACTTACCTTGGTGTGGTTTTTAGTGGCCCACTATTTTCCTTGAGGAGAGCAGCGGAGACCAGATTGATCAGAGCTTATGCAGCATTGGGGAGACTACTGACATGAAAGATTGTATGAGCTTTCACATTCCAAGGCAACTCTAGTCTATAAGCAACCTCACTGATCTTATCTAAGATCTTGTAAGGTCGACACAATACCTAGGGAATAACTTCCCAACCTTCCCAGTACGTAATGTCTCAAAGCTCTTGGGAACTCTCAAATAAATTTAATTGACTCATGGTAGGACACTCTAAGTAGCTCTATATGGTTATAGGCATTTGAGACACCGGCCGATCCTGAAATTGTGTGCCTTGACGGCATGTCAACACGATACTGGTGATCACTTGGCTACATCTCCACTCCCTACTTCTGCACAAGCTTAGCATTCATGAAAATGTGAGTACTCCCAAGGTCATGGAAGCCCTCTTTTTATACTAAAAATTGAGGCCCCCATGATTTTTTATTTTATTTTTATTTTTTTGTGTTTTTTTCTTTGCTTGTGGCTTTCCTCGTTTTTAGCCTTTCTAAATATACAACATCGAATATTTTTAGTGGAAAAAGATCTTTAAAAATGGGTGCTTTTAGTCTCAAAAACATCCACTTTTTCTGTCCAAAAACGTATGAAGCTTTTCTCAAAAAAAAAGTTTCTACTGTTTTCCTACACACACGGCCTGTTGTTTTCCCTCCGCCATGAGGTTGTGCCAGTCATGGGCTGGTGTAGGCAGCTAGAGGCGGCCATGCTTGGCTGCCCTATGGCCTATGGCTGGTAGCCTGCTCAGCCCTCTACCCCACCACTTCCCCACCTTGGGTTTCCACCCACAAGCCCTTCTCTATGGGTGCTCGCCCCGAAGCCAACAACGCATTTAAGAAAAACAGCACTTCTCTCTCTTTCTTAACATCATGCATGCCTTTCACGCTAGCAAATCCTTGTAGCTATGAACTTCACCAGAGCAATTTCTTTAGGGATATAGAAACGATAAGAGTAATACCTAGAATCCCGACATCTACGCCTAGCCACGTATACCTCTTCAGCCTGTGTTTGATACCAACTTAAAGTACTCCACAAGATCTGCCCTAATCACACCTAAAACAAAGGTTAGCCAAGTCATGAGGTTGCAGGCTAGCTCACCTCCCAACCACGACTGGCATCCACCATCAGTCTCCCCCGAGCTAAGGCTAGCGCTCGGGCACAATCCCACAGGCCCATGTAATGTCCCATACCACAGAAGGCATTCGACACACCAACCTATGTACTCGCCATGTGAACGGCACGAGCATGTGTGCTCTCCTGCAGGCCTTTAATTGGGCATCGGCACAACTATGTCTCATAATAACCCAAGCCCTCACCTATATAATGATAACTATGCCATAAATAGCTAGCCTCCTATAAATAGCCATTAGACCTCTTTTATGAATCTAGGAACCCCAGCGAAGTATATGCCTATTAATCCCTAATCCCCGGCCGCCCTAGTTCCTAATCCGTAGATCAATGTCCAGGTATATAACATTTATAATTAGTGAGGCACCCGGGTACTTTAGTCTAAAAGACCGTCCACTATATTAATGTGTGTGGAAACCAAAGTTGTAATATTTGCTCAAGCTTTTGCTGTTATTGATGTGTAAAGACTATTTGGGGAAAAACTAATGCTTTTTGGCGTCTTTCTGCGTGGAGGACGAGGGTACGGTTGTTAGGGTGTATGTGACACTTGGGCTGCCAGGACATGGTTCCACAGTCCCAGAGAACAAGCCCAGGATTCTAAACAGGAACTGTTTGAAGATGTTGCTGTACTTTACATTTTGTACTTTGTACTTGGAAATCTCGTGACCCAGCGCACATGCTTGTAGTCCTTTTGTAATACAGAATTGGGACACGGCTCCAATGTGGTATCAAATTTCTTTTGTAATATGGAATCGGGAGGGGTCACCCCGTTCTGGCCCCAATGTGATGTCAAATTTCTTATGCCATTATGTTGTTTTTATTGTGCTGTGTGAATCGTATTTCAATGCTTTTGTTATTTTATTCAATTTAGTAGCTAAGTGGTTCACTATTATTCCCTAGACGGGGTTTCATGTGGGACTGCATTCCCAACCGTGCAAGTGCGCAAGGATGATCCAAATTAGTGGCTACCGTAATCTCTTCCTCTTTGCTAGGTGGCTCTGGAAGAAGGCTAGTTGAAATTCAACCCAGGCTAAAAGGAGGCTGGCCACAAACCATGAAGTGGAGAACTCAAGCTGTCGGAGCTTTTTAGCCTTGATGAATGATACTAACTCTCAATAGACATGCACAGGCCTTCGCGTATCATCTCAAGGAGTAAATCGCTCAGCAAAAGATGGTTGTGAGCAATATCTGTGTAGTAAATGTTTTGGGAGACAATTTAAAAGTTTTGCTACTAACCCAAAAGCACGATGGCTAATTTTCAATGGTCAATGCCCTCCTCTCATATAGAAAAACTTTCTTTTTCTCAAAATCAGTACATAAAAACTTTTCCATTCAAAATAAAAGAAATAAAAGCCTATTCCAAACAATAATAAAAACATATATAATTTTCTTCTCTTTGAAAATTTTTCGAGGGAGGAAGCATGCACATTTTCTTGGTAACATAAAATAAGCAGTGTCTTACCAAATGTTCATCTGCACTGGTCTTGTCAACAAGATGAAGTTCTTTAAGCAGTGGGCATTTCTCAGATATCAGAGTTAGAGTTGCGTCTGTGACATGGAAGCTGCTTCCCTGTCTTTGTTTATGGCGGAAACGTTGCAAGGAAATGCTGCAATCGAATATATAGAGCAAAGTCTCCTGTAAACAATTAGAAATACAGGTAAGCGCATTCAAATTTGGGACGGCAACATATCATCTTAGATTAACCACCTGAACTACTCTTCTCTGGCCAGCTTATCAAAGAATTGCTGCTAAAACACACATTTCAAGAGCAAGTTGCTTGCTAGAAGATTGTGGCTATGAACAAATGTCTTTAATAAGAATTCAATTTTGCGTCAACTCTGTCAGAAGAGGGACACCAATGGAAGGGAGGGAATGGGGCGTCCTGGCCTTTGGGTGGGGGCAAGAGAGGGGGAGTCCTGGCCATTAGGATCCAGCACCGGTGTCGTGTGTTGTATCTCTCTATATGTTTTAAGCAACTTCTTTCAAAATCATTCCGAGCATCAAGCACTTGTTTGAGAATAATAACTTCCACCAGAGTATCTAACATGTTTTCTCTTGGGGAGATATATGTTTCAATGGGGTTTTTCTAGAAACATTTTCAATGAGATTCTTTCTCATGCTCATCCAAGGAGCATGGAGGTACCCTTTTGCCATCTCCTATTCAGGGCATCACAACAGCAGCCTTGCCCCTTACCTGCCATGAGACTGTGGCGTGGAAATTGATATGATGTCATTCAGATTGCATACCATGCTTTCAAGGTTTCACGTTCTTCATTCACCAACTAAAGCACTATATTTCTCTTGCTATCCACTGCCTAAAAGTCTACTTCCATATCCCCTATATTCTCTACTCCAAATATGGCTGTGACTACAATTGTCAGGTATTGCAGTAGTATATGCCGAGTTGATTTGCTCCTCTGAAAAACTAAACATCCTTGCAAAGGGCATATCTTTATACAGTTCATACTTTGCCAAAAATTAATCTTGATATTCCCATTGACGAATGCAAGATATCAAAATCCTTTAATTGATCACTTGTCACTTGAGTATGCATGCATGTGTGCCTGTGCACGCACTGTATGCGCATACAGTGCGTGCGTGCGTGCGTGCGTGCGCTGCTTGTGTCCTTACCAAAGCAAGTGCAGGTTGATTTATGACCCTTAAGAATGCATGCCACATTAAAAACAACTTGTTAGTGAAGGTCCTGGTAAGTTCTCTTGTGTACATACCCAACCAGATTTTGGGTCATAAGGAGAAGAAATTCACCATTGTCAGATTACAAGCACTTAACTCCTTCAATGATGGGCAGTTCCTTGCAACAGTACAGACAGCTTGGTTTGTATCCACAGTAGGCCCACTATCAATCATAAAGGAGGTTAATGCCCTGCCAGAGAGAGGCACAGAAAGCTCTTCAGTAGAAGATAATAAAATTCTTCTGATAGTACTACTCCAAAATTGTAGCCCTTCGCACATGATAGTCAAACAAAAACCTGCTATTTAAGGCTAGATCTTCGAATCCTCTAGCTGAAATGGTTCCTCCAAATCCCGACCACGCAAATATCCGAAGCTTCCCATTCAATCGGTGAGAGACATGAGAGAGGATTTGATTGCTATGATGATCACATCCACACAGAACAAGCTCTTCCACACTTCCCGGAAGGCACTCCAATGATGAATCAGATAAATGCCAGCAATCCTGATCAAAAAACATTAGACTTTATTTAAAAAAAGAAACAATGAAGCTGCCTCATCAATTAGTTCAAAGCATGCAAAAGGTGCCTGCCAGCATGAAAAACCAGAGAAGTCCAATGTCACGTGCATGCCTTAATCGGAAATCCAGATGCACATGGACATGATCTTCTACTGCAGCCGCCTAAAGGGCAAGTTTTGACAAGTCGGGCAGCGTTTTGAGCACCCGAACAAGGGGCAGCCAGGCACCCATGGTCAGGACAGTGTGGACAACATACAAAGCACTTTATGGAGTCCTGGACCAGAGTCCTATTGACCGAACAAGTCCTACCAGCCGACCAGCTTTCAGATCCCTATTTAAGAGTAGATCAAGGGTCATTCTTGGTGCAGGAAGACCAGTATTGCAGAGCCAGATTCACAGGCAGCAGACAGGGCATCTCATCATCAGTTTGCAGCTTGCATGAGCATTACTCCTTGCTCAAGTGGAGGACAGCGTTACATCAGTTTTAGGATATGCATTATAGCAGGTCCTTGCAAAGCATACAATATAGACCTTTGTTTGGATATGTGTTCCCATTGCATATTCTCATTCACGCAATATAGCATAGTTAAAGTCATATCTTGCCTTGTCTTTCTGTGTTTGCATCAAGCACCAAAACTTTAAAACAATTTTTTACAACAACAAGAGGACGTATATACCAGCTCCAGCCTTCGAAGCCTTGTCCCAAGCCTCTTAGATAAGCTTGTAAAATAATGGTCATTCAACAAGAAACCACCGTTCTTTAGGTCCAAAAAATTTATTGTTTTCAGAGCACTGCCATCAAAACAATGTAAAAACAGAATCATCTTCCTTGCAAGCAAAACATACCTGGAAGAAGCTTTCAAAACATCTTAATTCACCTAAGGTCAACGGTTTTTTCATCTACATCAAAGCCTGGAATTTTACACCACATGTATGCACACATATATACATACACACATGCACACACGCACACACTCACATATATATGTTATGTGTGTGCACATATCTGATAAATGGCAGTGTGTGCACGAGCACGTGTACATGTGTGTGTGTGTGTGTGTGTGTGTGTGTACAAACACACACGCTCACACACACACACACATATGTATGTATGTATGTAAATCAAAAGTGTTGGCCGATAAACCAACACAAAGTTTGCAGTTTACGCACAGAACAAACATACAGAAATGAATAACGAAAAAAGACATTAACACTCACTAATGCAAAGCTTCATGACTGAATCGTAACTGTACTCTTTCATTTACATTCTCTTCTCTTATTGTAAGCGCTTAGTGCACAGTTATATATATTAGTTACCAAAATATGATTCAAAGCGTTTTCTTAGGATTAGAAATGACGATTCGTATCTAAGACTCCTGAACTACCCCTACCTAAGGTATTTTAAGAATACGATTGACTATTGGTATTCCCAATGTTACCTAAGCTAACACCTGCACACCCGATGGGTTGTCCGCCCCGCCCACAAAGATCAGACCCACATAGTTGCACGAGTCACCAGCAGGGTATGAAATAACATAGCCAGAATGGCCTGACCTTGATTTAGCATGTGAATGACTAACCTAAATATTTATGACATCATCATTTGGATGAAGATTTCTGTAAGAATAAAATTGACTATAAAGATAATTTGAAAAAGATTTTTTCTGATGTAGAGGTAAATGATCCGGTTCTGGATCTTCATTGATGTTCCTGACCTGGATCTTCAGTGATGTTCCGGAAAACTGCACGACATCAAGAAAACCCTAAGAGTGCAAGCAATACCAAAGAAGGTGAGGCACTACCTCTCTAGGATGGGAGCACCGCCTACAAGATGCAATCGCAATATGTCTCCATGCCAAAAGAGTTCCCGTTGGGAATACCCCAACCATACATCTCCATAGAAATAGACGTTGCTTGAGGGACAATCCGCTCTTCCAAATTCTTTTCCATGCAGCGTTCCACCAGGCAAGAGACCATTTTCATCCATTATGTCGCATATGTGACGAATCCCCAATGTAGACAGATTGTAGACCTTTCTTAGATGAGACAATTGGACTCTATAAGTATTTGGTGATGCCTTTTGGTCTTACCAATGCCCCGGCTACTTTCAACCGAATGATGGAAAGAATATTTCGAGCACATAGAAAGTTTGCAGCTACTTTCTTTGATGACATTATTGTGCATTCAAAGAATGAAGATGAGCATCGAAAGCACTTGGATATGGTATTTCAGGATTTGCGGAAGCACAAGTTATATGTGAATGGCAAGAAGAGTGGGTTCTTTTTGTCAGAGATTCACTACTTGGGCCATAAAGTGTCCAAGGAAGAGGTCAAGATGGACCCAGAAAAGGTCAAGGCTATTATGGAATGGCTAGAGTTAACTAGTGTGCATGTGTTGAACATATGCCCTACCAAAGCATTGAAAACCATCACGCCATATTAGGCCTGGCACGAAACTTCAGTGGCACCCGGTTCGTGCACTGCCCAGGCGGTCCGGTTCGATACGAACGGTTCCGTTTGATTCAATCGGTTCGGTTCCGGTTCGGTCGAATCCAGGCGACCGTTTTTTTCAATCGTTTTTTCCCCGTTTTTTTGACCATTTTTCTCGCCGTTTCTTGGGCATTTTGGGGACTGTTTGAGGCTCAAGCCTTTGGCCCTTTGCTTGCCTTTGCTTGCAATGTGCATCATACATGATGCATCCTATATAATAGCCCCTCCCCCAACCCCATCCTCACAAGTGCTCATTGCTCAACCCTCCCCTCACAAATGTTCATTGCTCAAGATCAATCCTCTCCCTCGAGCTTTCCTTCAAGGCTCAAGCCTCTCTCCCCTCTAGGCTCTCTCAAGCATCTCCCTCTTCCTCAAGACTCCCCCTCCCTCTCCCTCTCTCTCCCTCTTCCTCAAGCCTCTCTCCCTCTTCCTAAATTTCTATGTTTTGGGTAAGTTGTAACTTCTCTAAGTTTTGCATCTATGTGTATGTGTGTATAACAATATATATTTATTATTTATATTTTTAAGTAATTTTTTAAATAGGCCATACCTCCATGATATTTTTATTTTCAAAATCTAGCGATGCATTCCGAGACGTATTTGAACGTACCGTACCGAATCGAACTTTTTATACCTAACAACTATGCGTGACGAAAGGAAACCTAAAGTTAACCACTTTAGAGTTTTTGGATGTATAGCATATGCACATGTACCTCAGCAGTTGAGAGGTTAACTTGATGACAAAGCTACTAAGTGCATATTTGTGGGTTATAGCAGTGGCAGTAAAGGCTGCCGTCTCTTTAATCCTTCCACACAAAGGATTTTGGGCAACAAAGTTGTTGTATTTGCTGAAAATTCAGACCAGCCATTGGCTAAATTTTTTGGACAGCCACCTTCGGTCCCACATAACATGTTTGAAGGACTTCTCCCGTTGGGAATTGATGGCTCTACAGATCAGCCATCAACTTTGCCCAATGGACAACATTTGGGTGCTCCAAATCAGCCCATGAATGAGCTCATTACACCTCAAAATGTGGAGGATGTAGTGGAGCAAGAGCAGACAGCAACGGAGGAGGCTAGAGTTGTGCCTCGTTGACTGCTCCGTACTTTACAGGAGAGCAAACTTTCAGCTCCACCTGGTAGCAGGACACGGGCTGGTTCACGTAATGCAAGAGAACACGCACATGCATCACAAATGAGCCAGATTCATTTGAAGAGGCTCATGAGAATGAGCATTGCATACAAGCCATGCAAAATGAGATGGATTCGATCCATAAAAACAGCACTTGGGATTCGGTAGACTTGCCTTCTGGCAAGAAGCCCATTGGCTCAAAGTGGGTTTACAAGTTAAAAAGAAAGTCTGATGGTACCATTGATAGATACAAGGCGAGGATAGTGGCCAAAGGATATGCCCAGCAAAAAGGCATTGATTATGATGAGACTTTCGTACCCACTTCTCATATGGCCACGGTTAGATGTGTTGTTGCATTGGCTGCCCATCATGGATGGAAAGTGCATCAATTGGACATAAAATCAGCTTTTCTCAATGGGGATTTGCAAGAAGAAGTGTATGTACATCAGCCCATTGGTTTTGTGATGCATAGTCAAGAAAACAAAGTATGCAAGCTTCAAAAAGTACTTTATGGTCTCAAACAAGCTCCTCGAGCTTGGTATGAGAAGATACATACTTATTTGACCACGCAAGGATTTTGCAATAGTCCAACAGAGAGCACCCTCTATGTGAAAGAGGATCATGGGACTTTGATTATGCTCATTCTTTATGTGGATGACATGTTGCTAACTGGGAATGATATGGATAAAATTTCAGCATTCAAAGCTGAATTGCAATCGTCATTTGAGATGACAGATTACGGTTGTTGCATTATTATTTGGGCATACAATTTGTGCAGACAGATGTTGGGATTTATGTACACCAATCAAAGTACATTCAAAAGTTGTTGCACAAATTCGAGTTTCAAGATTGTAAGCCCATCTCTACTCCGATGGAGCCCGGGCTGAAATTGAGCATGTATGATGTTGGAGAGCCTTTTGATATGAGTGTTTACAGCCAAGCAGTGGGCTGCCTCATATATTTATGAGGCACACACCCAGATATTCAGTTTGGGGTTTCCCAGTGTAGCAAATTTATGCACAATCTAGGTACAAAGCATTGGCAAGCAGTGAAGCGGATCTTTTGCTATCTTCAAGGCTCCCTGGATGTTGCGTTGGTATATCCCAGGGGAGGTAGCTTGCAGTTACATGCTTACAGTGATTCAAACTGGGCTAGTGACTATGATACACAGCAGTCCACCAGTGGGAATTGTTTCTTTTTGAGGCATTCATGCATATCATGGCTAAGCAAAAAGCAGCCCACTGTTGCCACATCTACTTGTGAGGCTGAGTACAGGGCAGCCTTTACAGCCACAGTAGATTGTGTATGGCTGAGGAGATTGATGCCTGATCTTCGTGAGTGTCAGCAGACACCCACCACTATACTCACTGACAGTCAGAGTGCTATAGCCGTGGCACGAAACTCAATGTTTCATGCACGCATTAAGCACATAGAGATTCATTATCACTATGTCAAAGAGAGGATTCATGCAAGGGAGATCACATTATCTTACTGCTCTACACAAGACAATGTTGCAAATCTGTTCACGAAGGCGTTGCCTCAAGAGAAGTTTGAAGCTTTCCGTAAAGCTTTAGGCTTACTCTCCTACACAGAGTGATCTACTATCGACCTTGTACAGGTTCACATTGCCACTACAGGGGGGTTTATTGGAATATATGCTATAAGTTATGCCACATATGCTATGAGTACTGCCACACGTGAACATGGGCTAACCCAGGGCACTTTTCTCCCTTTGGGTTTTTCCCCTTGGATATTAGGTGTGAAAGGACACCACACTTATTTTATTGTATTATGATATTGTGGAGTCAACTCCCTTGCTCCACACATCTTGTATCTATCTACTTTGAGTAGCAATCACCATCTCTCTCTCTCTTGAGAGCTTGCTGCTGTGTACCATCTTTGTGTGTGTGTGTGTGTGGGTCTTTGTTGCTCTGAAACCCTAATCCCCAACAGTAAGTACAATAAGCTTGGACAACAAAATGAAACACAAAACCATTCATGTACACGACACATCCCACTTGCACAGTATTTGCTAACTGACATGGAAATGGTTTCACAAAAGCTAAATGTCATTGGATACCTCACTCGTGCTCTCACAATCACCAAACTGGGAACTTGTCCAAAAATTCCGTCCAGTGCCATGGGGCTACTTCCATCCATCATTGTACCTCTACTTCCATCCTGTTCCGTCCATCTACTCTAGTATGCTACTGATTTTCATCTACTAGGCTACTCTGTGCTCTCCACTGCTAGGTCTGCAGTGTGCACGTGAACAAGGGAGGCAAGAAAGAGATATGAAGAATAAGGGGATTTGAGGCCTATTTCTAGGAAAATTCTCCTCCAACTAACACTAAATCAACTAGCCCTTAAAAGGAGTGATGGAAGTCACTTAATGTGTTCATAATGGACAAAAAGGGTGCCCAACCCTTGGTCCCTTGACAGGTTGGTCTCCACTTGCTTACACATCCCAAAATAGGTCTAAAACTGCTCCAAACCTGTCCATTTCTGCTCCATTCGTCCTGGGCATAAATTAGGCCCTTCTGGCCTGATTCCCCTACTTTTAAGGGGTCTTTCACCTGCAGCCACGCCTTCCCGAAATGGAATCAATGGACAGCTGTCGGGTCTCTTCCATGGTATCTGAAAGTCCCTTCAAGTGCAAAGCACTCGGTCTAACATGATCTATTCTTTCCTTTGGTTTTTTTAATTTTGTCCTGCAAATCACTCCAGAATTTCAGTTTGTAAGGGTCATGAATTTCCACATAGAGAATAGTTCTGGCTTCATTTTGTCTTCTAGAGTTCCAGCTTGTCCATCTCCATATCGTCATGTACATTAGGGTGGCTATCTCCCATTACTGGCGTCCACCTGCTGCTAGCTAGTGTGTGCAAACCATAACTTTCTCTCACAGTCACTGAATCAACTGCATCCCTTCGTGAGAGCTCACAAAGGGTCTGCCTGCATATGTCCTCAATTGTCTTGGCACATGCATCTGAGGAATGATGCATGTGGCATGTACATATACATGTGTGTGTGCATGTGCATGTGTGTGTGTGCACACAAATTTTTCTACGACCCCAATTTTGATAAAATCACAGAACTTTGGAATCAGGACTTTCATACCTATTGCATTCTGCACGAAGAGCCTTGCATGTTTGTGCGACCTGGGCCCAATCATGTGGTTGCAAAAGGGCCAACACTCTCAACAGTATCTTCACAACACAGCACAAAAAGAATTAATTGGAGAGAAAAAAAAAAGCTGTTTATCTATCATTTTGTGAACATGCCTAGTAAAAGATCCAATTGATGATTTTACACCGAGGGTGTCACTCCCACGTGATCATAATTAAGCACATGAATATATTGCACAATAAATTGCTAAAGCAATGAAAACCTCACCACCATTTCTACATGCTTTAGGGCCCAAGAGTAGAAACACTCAATCTAAGAGTAAAACATGACCTAATAGATGTCCCCAAAAAAGGCTAACTCTGCATTTCAACCAGACCTATTTATACATGCAAAATAGCTTTACTTACTGCCACAGGCATGCTGTTATAAGATTGTGATATGTTACCAGGCTAGGAGTTGGTCTTCAACATATTCTCTAGGTATCCAGGGGGATATACTGTGAAAGTGGCCAAAAAAGTTGAGCGGAGGTTTGAGACACCTACCACCCCAAGCGGGAATGACCTTATAGAAACAAGCCAGGAAACAAGAACAGCAAGATCTATAGCACCAAAGCCTCTTCAAGAATCTCACGACTTCACAACCTTTTTTTTTCCTGGGAATCAGATCCTTCTATTAGTTAAAAATCAAACAGCCATAGGCTCAATGTACATTCTCAAAACCCTTCATAGAGGCAAAGTAAGAACTAGGGAGAGCGGTTTCCTCCGTGGCTGGCCACTCTCGGAGGGAAACTACCTCATACGAGAGAGAGGCGGGGAGGGGAGAAGAAAGGGGGGGGTTTTGTGTGCAAACAAGAGGCCTGTAATGCCAAGTGAAAAGGGAAGTGGATGGATGAGTGAATAATGGGGAACTCCTTCTATAGTCCATGTGTGAGCTGGCCAACTGCTCACAAGACAAATAAATAGGAGAAAAATATATAAAATACCCAATAATAGGTTCGACCCCAAAACATTGAGATGGATAAATTCTAACACCCCCTCTGCAGCTCATAGTGTGCAAGAGTCGAAAGAAGATAAGGCGATGAAGATGCAACCATGGACCCTCCAGCACCGCGAATACTAGAATCACCTCGGAGAGAGCACCCACCAACCTATTTCCTCAAAACAAAATGCCACCACGAACAGCAAGGAACTTTGCTTGGCCACGAATTCCTACACAAGTGTGCAATGAACTCCAAGAATAGATGATGAGCTGCTGGACACACCACGCCCATAATCCCCAACAGTGGACGGTGAACACATCACGTCCCAAAAGCCTCGAACAATGAACTCGGAACAGATCCAGTTCATAATCTCTACCATACAAAAGATAACCATGTCCTACCAAATGCCTAATGCTTGGAACTCCAAATCACGGTCCCCATGCACCAGTAAGTGGAGTTGCAATCAGCCCCCTCTCTCGCCCACAAGCCTCCTCTAGCTGGAAGCACATGGGGGAAAACTGCATGTGTACTAGAGAAGTACACCATTTGGGTTCTCCTGAGTTCGAAGCACCCTGGGAACCCTAGAAGTGGTACTAGAATCTGTATCACTATCCTGTGTCGTGTCTTTGCCTTTTCTCTGAGATGAAGCCTTGCCCTTGGTCTTGTCCACAAGCCTCCTCTAGCTGCATGTGTACTAGAGAAGTACACCATCTCTGTTCTCCTGAGTCGGATGCGCCCTAGGAGCCCTAGAAGTGGTACTAGAATCTGTATCACTATCCTGTGTCGTGTCTTTGCCTTTTCTCTAAGATGAAGCCTTGCCCTTGGTCTTGTCCTTCTTAGACAAACGATCCTTGGACAGATGTCCTCTTTTCCCGCAAGAGAAGCAATGACTCTGACCTTTCTTCTGAACTGAGGACAGTGCCTCGTTAGAACTGTTGTGACTGACACCTTCAACTTACCCTGTGAGACGAGAACGGAAATCACATCATAGTCCGGAGGAAGCTTGGTGAGGATAAGAGCAGCCAGCTCAACACCCATAGCCAGTAACTGGTCATGGATAACCTAGGCCTTCATGAGAAAAGACTCCATGGAATTGTTTTCAGGAAATAACAAGCCGTAGAGCTGCCCCTGCAAGGTAACTGTCCTCATCAATGAATCTCATGTAAAGAGATCCTCCAATTTTGACCATACTCCATGAGCACTGGTGAGAGTTTGGACTGTCGATGAGACCTCCTCGGTAATGGTCTGCACAAGCACAGAATGCACCAAGTCCCGATTCTCCCAGTCTTGTAATTCCACAGCAAATTCATCCCCCTGATCTTGAGTCCACCACCTAGAGTTATGAGGACGCTCAGGCTTCCTTTCAGTGCCCTGAACAATGTCCCACAAGCCCTTGTGGATGAATCAGATCTGCATTTGAAGCTTCCAATGAGCATAGTTGGGTCCTTTCAACTTGTCATCCTTGTTCATGCAGGGGGGGGGGGAGCCATATCCACAACAACAAGAGACACAGATCTCAGCTCTCAAAGACTTCTCTCAAGTGCTTTCCAACGAAGTGAGGCTCTAGAACCAATCAGCCCCCTCTCAAACTTGAGAGAGAAGAAGGCTGGACAGCAGCAAAACAGTCCAAGAAACCACCGGGAACCTCCTACCAGAAGGGTAGGGACTCGTGGAGGAAGAAGGAAATGTACAGCCACTTGTCTGGCAAGCCGCAACTCCACATGCAAGAGAACTCACCAACAACTAATGCCGATGCAGAATTTGCAGCCAAAATTCCAACGCTTGCCTCTTTAGAAGAAAACACAGCCAAGTACCTGGCCGGCTGGCCTCTATAGGAGAAAACGCAGCCACCAAACTGGCCGGCAGCAAGTGAAAGACTGGCTGGACCAGAAAACGCCGCAGTGTATGAAAACGCAGCCACTGTTTAGGATTGAATTGCAGCCAAGAGGAGGTAGGGCAGAAAACGCAAGGCACAGATGAGAAGGCAGGCAGATTTGCAGAAGATGGAGCAGCCTGAACCTAAGCGAATGATACCATGATTGAGAATGCACAGGCGGAAGTATAAACAAGAGGAGAGAGAGTAGAGAGCTTGTGGACAAGATCACCTTTTATATTAGCTTGAAGCTTTACAATGGCAATAGGCCAGCAACTGAGTGTTGAACAATGTGCAAGGGAAGTGGATGCATGAGTGAATATGTTAGAAATAATGTCCTGACATTATTATGGGCAGTGGCCAATGTATTAGGACCGGCCGGGCACTTTTTACTCACTTTAAGTGAGGTTTTTTCCCCGCGCCCAATAAGGCGCCCAACTTACCGTTATGTGAAACGGGCACCAGTTAGGGTTATTATATGCCCTAAGTTTTGTAACAAACTGATCTTCATTATTTTTGAGCTCCGTCGTTTTGCTGCTTGCCTCCACACGTTTTGTTCTGTTTCTTCGTGTGCTCCACACCGTCTCTCACACTCACAATTGGTATCAGAGCAGGTTATTGTTCCTGCTCCCGCCTTCCCTACTGCTGGTGAAGCACTTTCGTCGCGAAGAAACAGGTCTATTGTGCTGGTCGCCTGCTTCTGGTGCTGAAAAACAGGTCGCCCTCCTTCTACAGACCTGGGCGACTGCTTTCTGTGTGTCTCGGGCACTGATCTGGTGCAAAAAGCAGTGCTGGTCGTTTTTCTACAGGCCGTACAGCATCTGTGCAGCACGTGTGGCTGCTGGTTGCTGTTTTTCTATACGTACAGGTCTGTACGACCAGTTTTGGTGCTGTTTTCTGATAGTACAGCAGCCGTACAGCAGTCGTACAGCCCTATCTGCTGTTTTCTGTCCGTACAGTTCTGTACAGCACCTGCTGGTTGCTGTTTGCTGTCCGTACAGCCTTCTGTACCGTCTTCTGCATCAGTTCGTACCTCAGCAATCTGCAGCAGCAACTCGGGTGAGTCTACCTGCTGAATTTTGGAGCTTAACTGTGAATTTTGTCAGCAAATCAAGTCAGAAATTTGGGGCTTTTGCTGTTTTTGTGTTGCTGCACAATCTGTGACAGCTCCCACAGGTTTTTTGTGGGAATCAGAGAAATTTGAGCCACCAGAAATTTGGGGCTTTTGTTGCTGTGCTGTCTATCTGTGTGAAACAGACAGTCTCGAGCAATATTTGTGGACTCTTGTGCAGTCAGTCTCTTTTGCAGGTTACAGTTTGCTCTCATGGCACAGAATACCGCTGATGTGCTTGGGTTTTTAGCCCAGGAAGATAAGTTGGATGGAACCAACTATTCCCTGTGGAGCTTTATGATCAGGAATCTGCTAGTTGCAAAGAATTTGTGGAATTATGTAAGTGGAGCTGAGGCAAGGCCTATGCATGTGGCCCCAGCTACCCCTCCACAACATGGCAGGCAGCAGGTTGTACCACCAGCTCCTCAGGCACCTACACAGGAACAAACTAGGTGGGATTCCAGGGATGCTCAGGCACTCTCTTTGATTGCACTTTCAGTTAAGAGGTCCATTATTCCGCATATCCGTTCATGCAGGACATCTCAGGCTGCATGGGATACTTTGGAGCACATGTATCAGGCTCGCAATGAGGCTAGAGTTGCCTTTTTGAAGCGGGAACTATCACACTTGTGCATGGATGAGGGTGATTCTATGCAGGATCATCTTACGAAGATTCAGGATTTGAGAGAACAGCTCTTGAATATTGATGAAATCATTTCTGATGCTGAGATGGTCACCACTACACTTAACTCTTTACCGAGCTCTTATTTGGGTTTTCATACATCTCTTCACTTGTCCATGAGGGGTAATCCAGTCCCTCTATCCTTTCAGGATTTGGTTGGACTTTTGCTGCAGGAAGAGCAGACTCGGAAAAATGTCATGCAAAGAAGTGGTGAGCAAGCACTCTTTGCCAAGAACAAGGGCAAAGGAAAATCTGGTGCATATAAGCCTAAGTCAGAATCAGGACAGCCATCTAGTAAAGAGAAGGATGATGCACAGAAACCTAAAAAGAAGGGTAAGTGCCATTACTGCAAGAAAACAGGTCACTATATTCATGAATGTCCTAAGAGGATAGCCAAGGAAAAGAAGAAAGAGTCTGGTAATTCAGTTGAAGACTCTTCAGATGTGGATAACAAGAAAGATGATGCCACAGTCAATCTTGTGGAAGAGGATTGGTGCTTCTTCACTTGCAGCTATGATCCCTCAAATGAAGTTCATTCACTCAGTGTGAGTGAAAGTGGTGATGTATGGTTCTTTGACAGTGGTGCCTCAAGGCACATCATGTCCAGAAAGGATTTGTTTGGCAAGATGGTACCTTCTTCATGTGGCAGAAAGGTTACGTGTGCAAATAATGCTTCTTATCCAGTTCAGGGCACAGGGGATGTTATGCTTACAGCCATTAATGGCTCAGAATTTCTCCTTCAGGATGTATTGTATGTGCCTGGGATAAAGAAGAATCTTCTCTCAGTGTCTTCTTTTGCAAAGAGAGGGCTGGTTGTTTCCTTTGAGGATACTAAATGTATGGTCCGTGACAGGGAAAGTGACTTTGCTTTGGTTGCTACAGGGACCTTATGTCGCGGTTTGTACCGTCTTGATCCTTATGAGAGGCACAGTGCATGTGTTGTTTCTACCTTTACATCTGCTATGCAGGATGCAGAGTTATGGCATGCCAGGTTTGGGCATGTAAATTATGGCAGTCTCATGGCACTTCAGAAGCTGAAAATGGTAGATGCTCTACCTAATTTAGAGACTCCTCCTAGACATGTGTGTGAGGGATGTATTTTGGGAAAGATGCATCGTCAGGCTTTCAAAAAGGATAGAGTTGTTAGAGCTGTCCGCAAATTGCAGCTCATTCACAGTGATGTATGTGGTCCAATGAGGACACAATCCTTGGGAGGTCATTGGTATTTTGTTACTTTTATTGATGACTTTTCCAGATATGCCTGGGTGTATGCTTTGAAGAACAAATCTGATGTCTTTATGCATTTCCGACATTATGTCAACATGGTTGAAAATGCAACAGGACAAAAAGTGCAGACTCTCAGAACTGACAGAGGGGGGGAATACTTATCTAAAGTATTTGATGCTTTTTGTTTAGAAAAGGGCATAGTACACCAGTGTACTACACCATATACACCTCAGCAGAATGGTGTGGCCGAACGAAAGAATAGGTCACTCATGGAGATGGCCAGGTGTATGCTGAAAGCAAAGGGATTGCCACATAAGTTTTGGGTGGAAGCTCTTATGTGTGCCACTCATGTGTTGAACAGGTGCCCTACAAAGGCACTCAGATCTGTTACACCCTATGAAGCTTGGTTTGATCGGAAACCTAGTGTTGCTTATTTTCGTGTGTTTGGTTGCTTGGCTTATGCACATGTACCACAGGAGCTTCGTGGGAAGCTTGATGATAAAGCCATAAAGTGCATATTTGTTGGCTACAGCAGTCAAAGTAAAGGGTACCGTCTCTATAATCCACTCACACGGAGGATTTTTGTGAGCAGAGATGTTGTTTTTGCAGAGAATTCAGCACAACCCATTGCTGAATTTAAATTTCAGCAACCTCAGGAGTCTTTTGATGTATTTGAAGGGTTGATACCCATTGGCATAGGAACCACAGCTGATATACCGGCTGAATTTCAGAATTTGCAGCCACCACCTCGTGTGTTTGATGCTTTAAATCAGCCCCAGGCTGAGCCTGACATACAGCAAGCAGAAGAGGATATTGTTGTACAAGAGAGGACAGCTTTGCAAGAAGCTAGAACCATTCCTCGTTGGGCTATACAGACTCTTCAAGAGAGTAGACTTGCTGCTCCATTACCAGGTAGGACACGTAGGAGTACACGTGAGGCTGAAAGCTCTCACTTTTCAGAGTCAGCTTGGGTGAGTTCTATTATGGATGAAGAGGAACCTGAGAGTTTTGAAGATGCAAGTGAAAATCAGCATTGGATGCAGGCCATGCAAGCTGAATTGGATTCTATTGTTAAAAATCATACATGGGATTTGGTGGATTTGCCTCCTGGCAAGAAGGCAATTGGTACAAAGTGGGTTTATAAGGTTAAACGCAAACCAGATGGTACCATTGACAGGTACAAAGCAAGGCTGGTTGCTAAGGGCTATGCTCAGAAAAAGGGCATAGATTATGAAGAAACTTTTGCCCCCACTTCTCGGATGACCACCATCCGTGTTGTTGTTGCTATGGCTGCACATTATGGCTGGTTTCTACATCAGTTGGACATAAAAACAGCCTTTTTGAATGGTGATCTTGAGGAAGAGGTTTATGTGATACAACCTCTTGGTTTTGCTATGTCTGGTCAAGAGCACAAGGTGTGCAAGTTGAGGAAAGCTTTGTATGGCTTAAAACAAGCACCGCGTGCCTGGTATGCAAAGATTGATGCATTTTTGACTAGCCAGGGGTTCACCAACAGTCCAACTGAAAGCACCCTCTACATCAAGAAAGATGGGGGGGATATTTTGATAATCATTCTTTATGTAGATGATATGCTGCTCACAGGTACTGATGCGGATAAAATTTCAGATTTTAAGTCCGAACTCAAATCTGCTTTTGAGATGTCAGATATGGGTATGTTGCACTATTACTTGGGCATACAGTTCATACAAAGTGAGAAGGGTATCTTTATGTTACAGTCGAAGTATGTACAGAGACTGTTGGAAAGATTCAAATTTCAAGATTGTAAGCCTATTTCCACTCCTATGGAACCAGGGCTGAAACTAACAGTACATGATGGCAGTGAATCTTTTGATGCTATTCTCTATTGTCAGGCTGTTGGGTGCCTGATTTACTTGTGCAACACCAGACCGGATATTCAGTATGCAGTATCCCAGGTGAGCAGATATATGCACAGCCCACGGATGCTTCATTGGCAAGCTGTAAAGCGTGTGTTTCGTTACTTGCAAGGCACCAAGTCTTATGGCTTGATGTTTCCCAGGGGGGGTGACTTGCATTTACATGCATACAGTGATTCAGATTGGGCTGGTGACTTCGACACAAGGCAGTCTACCAGTGGTAATTGTTTCTTTTTGGGACACTCATGCATTTCATGGTTGAGCAAGAAACAATCTACAGTAGCTACCTCGTCTTGTGAAGCTAAGTACAGGGCAGCTTTCACAACGACAGTGGAATGTGTTTGGCTACGCAGACTCTTGGCAGATCTTCATCCTTTATTGGAGGAGCCTACTCCGATTCTCACTGACAGTCAGAGTGCTATTGCAGTAGCACGGAATCCTGTGTTTCATGCACGAACGAAACACATAGAGATACATTATCATTATGTCAGAGAAAGACTTCATGCAGGGGAGATCAGCATGATCTATTGTCCAACACATGACAATGTCGCAGACATTTTCACCAAAGCTTTACCTCGAGAAAAGTTTGAAGCTTTCCGCAAAGCTTTAGGCTTACTTTCTTTTGGTGATTGACATCATGCCTTGTACCCACATTGGCACTGCAGGGGGGTGTTAGAAATAATGTCCTGACATTATTATGGGCAGTGGCCAATGTATTAGGACCGGCCGGGCACTTTTTACTCACTTTAAGTGAGGTTTTTTCCCCGCGCCCAATAAGGCGCCCAACTTACCGTTATGTGAAACGGGCACCAGTTAGGGTTATTATATGCCCTAAGTTTTGTAACAAACTGATCTTCATTATTTTTGAGCTCCATCGTTTTGCTGCTTGCCTCCACACGTTTTGTTCTGTTTCTTCGTGTGCTCCACACCGTCTCTCACACTCACAGAATAATGGGGAACTCCTTATATAGTCCATGTGTGAGCTAGCCGACTGCCTCTAGGGCTGGCTGACTGCTCACAAGACAAATAAATAGGAGAAAAATATATAAAATACCCAATAATAGGTTCAACCCCAAAACATTGAGATGGATAAATTCTAACATCTGCTTGGGGGGGGGGGGGGGAGTGCCCTCAATGGCCTCGCTGCTCCAACGGGCCCTCCATATATGCCAAACAGCAACGATGCTGATGATCTCCCATCTCTAACTAGTTCTTGGAGACCAGGTCTCTAACAACAGGTCAGGAGTGGGTACTGCATCTATCCTACAATGAGATACTTGGAGAGCCTAACCTTCCGCTGCCTCCTCGTAGAAGCGGTCCGGGACAATCTCTGTCACCCACGCCACTCCCCCCAAGGTGATAATTAATGGCGAGCGCAAATCTCTAAAGGCTACCTTCCTCTCCTCAAAGATATGCAGTTGTGTTATCAACAAATTCAGAGTCAATACGGTCCTCCTAGGACCTGATGGGGAGACAAAGGACCTGACGTCCTGTCGCCTGCGCCTGCTTATCGCCTCGACAAGAAGCGGAAGAGGAAATGGGCTAAAGAGCAACCCTATCGAACTAATCTAGTGATCGGAGACCAGTCCCGTTTGGCCCCCTGAATGAGGACCTGACAGTGGGAGCTAAAATAAAGGTTGAGACTTCCCTAATCCAACTCACCGGGATTCCCATCCGAAGTATGGTGCCCTCGAGGAAATCCCAATCTACTCTGTTGTAGGCTTTCTCGAAGTCTAGGATGAGCACTACCATGTCCTCCCTCCAAACGATCACCTCCTTCCTTGGGAATCAAATACATGTGGCCAAAGGCCATGATCTTGTTGAAGGCAGCCGGAAACAAATTAATAAAGCAATGAAGAAGGGTCTTTTTGTGTACTTCATTTTTGTTCGTTATAATGTTGAACATAGTGATGTGAATATGAATACTCTTACTCAAGAGGCTGAATTTTCTTGTTGAGTTTAACGATTGTTTTGCCGATGTGTTGCCAAGGGAGCTACCTCCTCAAAGACCGAAGGATCATCCATTGATATAGTGCCGAATAGTTCGCCGCCTAATAGACCCGCATACCGTGTGAGTGCCCCGTAACAAGACGAGATTATGAAATAGGTAAACAAGCTTGTAGAGAAAGGTTTGGTTTGTTGGGATTCGGAGTCTCATGTGTCCCCCCTTGTGTGTGTGAACCTTTGTTTGTGGGGGTGTGTGTGAACAACCCCTGAGAGGGTTATTGTTCTAGTATTGTGTGAACACTCTCTTTTAAGTGAATGAGATAAGTGTACCATGTGGCATCCACCTATTAGAGATATTTGTATGGGTCAAAAGATAAGGTTGTAAGCCAACCATGCAAGTTCATGCAAGCCCATGCAACCATACAAGCAATGCAAGCTCATGCAACCTCATCTTTTTGCATGTAATCTCATCCACTAGCATGTAAAATACCACATGCACTTTGCACTACTGTAGTGCATGGGGACAAGATGGCTCATCATCATCAGTGCAACATTGTACGGTATTAGTACCCTTTAGGATGATAATTGTCGTACGCCATGACTCCAGAGTCCAAAATATGTCAGGCACGAGCTACATAGGTCATTCCTCAACCATAGTGAGTCAGTCAGTCAGTCAAGTCCCTTAACCCACTTGCAGAGATTCATTCATGCATGTAGAGTCAGTAGAAACCTTAGGGTTTGCATTAGAAAGCACTCTGCATATTGCATATCATTCATCCATTGCATATAGACCATTGCAAAAGCCTTGAAATAGCATCTCATATTTTTAGGATATTTATTAGCATTTATCTGGCATTTTTTCCATAATTTCCAACATTTAATACCATTTATCATCATGGACAAGTTGTGTAGCAAATTAGCTAGAACCGACCAGTTCTAGCAATCATATAAAAAGGCTTGCTTTTACACCCTTCTTTCAATCATATCATAATTCAGCAGTCAAGCATCAAGCATTGGAGCCTTCAGCCTAAGGAGCATCAACAATTGACCATTCAGCATCTAGAGTACTTCAGCCCTCTGCATTTTCAGCCAGCATTTCATCCTTCAGCAGCTAGGAGCATCAACACGTGCATTCAGCCTTCATCAACAAAACGCATCAGTATACAGCATTCAGCCCATCAGGAGACTTTGCGTTTTTTGCATAGAAGCAATTTTCAGCATACATTTAATCATTGTTTTGCTACAGCACTTCGGTGAAGGTAACTTGCATTCATTCATTCATTTTCAGCATTCAAACATAGCTTAGAACAGTCCCAAACAACCCATACCTCAGCCTCAAATTTGCAACCTTCCCTCATTCCATTGGGAAGAGTGCATAGGCTCGAGATTGGTCATCATTGGTGCTTCTACAGCCGTGTCCAGTTCAGCCCGACTCTTGGTCCTCTGAGATCTTGTGTTTGGCTTATCATCAGTCCAAAGTCATCTCTTCAAAGTAATAAAGCAAATACTATTCCGGTAACGGGATAGGGGGCCCTTCAGTGGGTAATTCAGGACCCCATACGGTGTACAGTTTATCTCTCTCTCTCTCTCTCTCTCTCTCTAAATCTCTTAAAGTTTGAAGTCATAAAAGTGGATTTCTAAACTCGCGAAAATCAAGATATAGAGGGCGGTGTGAGACTTGTGTGACAAGATCCTTAATTACCAATACTTCCGCTGCATGTTACATAAAGCTATCTACCCCATCCAAGTCTATAAAAGAGCACCTACCAGCTAAGAGAGACTCTTTCATTCCATTTTCCTCACGTCTACTTGATGCCTAGATCTGGGCGCCCTACTTCAGCCCTCTCCTCAGCTAGGCGCCCTGTTTTCAGCCCCCTTCTAGCGCACCAATAGCTGTACAACCTAATTTGGCATAGCTATTGCTGTACGACCTGTTTTCAGCCGTTTTCAGGCAGCCCAAAGCTGTGTGGCAGCATTAGAGCTGTACAACCAGTAAGTCCAACCGTTTCTCTACACATTTGCTATGCCTAGGAGCTCTCTATTGCTGCCAAACTGCTGCTGAACCTGATTTGTGCCCCTTTCTAGCATGAAACCACAAGAGAAGGATATTATCAAAGCCTGGAGGTGTACGAATCAAGCAGGGAGATTGAGAAGTGCTAGGCACTTGCCTAATGTGGTAATCAGCTATTGGATAGTTGGATCTTGGGAAGCTGGGCTTCCATCTCTTGAGGATTGCTGGGCAATCCTTGAGGGCAGTGTTGGGTACCTTGTTGCTTGTGGTAGTTGAGCTACTTGCAATCTAGCTGATTGATTGATTTGTTTTGATTCAAAGTTTTTGGAAGAAACGGTGGTGCATGGTTGGGCCAGGCTACGTGTTCAATGTACTTGTGTAAGAATACTCCCTTAAGGCAATAGAATTTAGCTTTGGGGGGGGGGGTTGCAGCCAATCGTCTAGTTCCTAATGTTGTGTCATCACTATAGTTTTGTGAAGAGTTTTCATGTGGATGCCTTGCTATGTTATCTTAGAGATGTGTTTCTTGATTCATGGCTATGTATATGGTAAATTAGCCATGCTTGATGAAGAATTCAATCTTTTAATTGTGTAAGCACACTTTCGTCTTGTGAAAGTTCACACCTAGATAGGTGTTCTATAACATCCGTTTTAGAAGCAAGTTCATGATTAACGCTAATCAAAGAAGATGAACGCTAATCCTATGTTTAGCAAAGACACAAAAGAGAAGGAGAGAGAGACCTAATCTACTGTATATTGTCAAAACATGCTATATATACAATGATCTTGCTGATTCATAGCTTCGTGCAAATGATCTTGCTGATTCACAGCTTCGTGCAAATAATCTTGCTAATTCACACCTTCATGATGCATACCAAAGAGCCCTGCAGCCCTCTACTTTTTGCAATCGAGCAAGAGAAGCTCCTGCTGATCCACCATTGTGTCCTTGTTGCCTTACAAACTCTGACAAATGGATCCTCTTGATCTTTAAATGATGATTCTAATGAATGCTTAATGATCTTATTTATAGGGAAAAGATCTGAATTCGAATCAAGTCGGTTTTGCCTATTTTTCCCATAGAACATTATCCAAAAAGTCATATTTTGTATCAAAACTATGCCCAAAAGGTGTCCCAACCATTGGGCTATGTCTTGGGCACTTCCGGAAGCCTGTAGGGCTGCAAAATCCGCTCGAAATCTGGCCCTAAATCTACCCGTATATTTGCTAATGAGAATATACACGTCTATGAGCATTGGGATTAATGGATGCACATGACATGTTCAAACCTATACACTTACACATTGGTGGACATACACAAGATGGACACAGGAGATCGACATGCACACATACAACTCCAAACCCCAACAGTCCCCGAAATTGAATACATAATTCTCTGTGTATTTTACATCTTGTAATGAAAGGCTTCATCAGGGGGGCTGTATTTTTCAGAGGGCTGATGTATGTTATAGATATATGGTGGTTCCCCCATGAATCGGACCCGCTTTGCTTTAATGTGGATGCCCAACATTATTAAAGTTTAATAATAATAATATAACATGTATTGTATAAAGAAATACTTCTTCCCCACACGTGGATGGTTGGGGAGAGGGTGATTGATGGAAAGTACCCGCCTGTAATTGTACCTGCCTCTGTTTTTGTTACCTGGTACCCGACTGTATCTGTTGCTGCTGTACCAGCCTGGATTGCCTGTACCCAACTGTACCTTCTGTCCTGTACCCGATTATACCTTCTATCATGTACCTGATTGTACTTGCAATTGTACCCGCCCTGCTGGTGTACCCGATTGTACGTGCAGTTGTACCAGCTGTTGTCCAGCACTTGTTGTTGCCAGTACCCGCCTACAAAGTTGTACTAGTTGCTGCCCTGTACCAGCTGCTGCACTATCCAACTGTACCTGTAGCCCATGTACTCGCCTACAGTTTTGGAGTGCATTAGAAAGGGGAAGAGCTACTCTACTGAGAATTGAATTTGAATCCTTGTCAGGTATTTATTTCTTTCAGATTCAGTTATTATTAAAATTAAATGTTGTTTGCACAAGTCTTGTCAGGTAAAACTATCACATTCTATTGCCTTCATCTAGTAAGGCCACCGAGATGGTGACTTTTCCTATGATTACCCTAAAAGCGCCCTCACATTTTGAGGAGCCAGTGAAGGTCATATGGGTATGAGCAAAACTGGGAGCCAAAATGACTCAGGAGCACCAGGTATTACTCCCTCCGTGGTGTTTCACCTTGCCAAGCGTTAGTACGAGCGTGTCTGTTGGTGCACGGTCCCGAAAGACCAGTGAGGACAGGTGTTCACCCAGTGAAGGTGGGAGACTACCTGTGACTTGGTCTACTTCGACAACTAATTCTTCATCGACAAAATCTTATTGTCTACCGGTTGTACTCACTCTTTGTTATGGAGAAATCTGGCCTAGGACCCGTGAACACTTGTATATATAAATACTCCAAGAAATACAACTGTATTGAGGGGGGAGCCAGCCCTTTCCGGCCCCAGTGATGGTGTCACGTGTTCTTTGTTATTTTCAGTTTTAATGTTTCAAGTATTGTCCATTGTTTGAATTAGTTAAATGATCTAAAATATGTGTATTTTATCTTCCGATTTGTAGGCCTCCTATAGGGAGTGGTTACATTGGTATCAGAGCTCAGTCGTCTCTCTTTCTCAAGAGGAGACACGGTGTTTTGAGATCGGAAGCAAACACAGACACTTGACTCAATGGACAGCCAAGGCAACCCTTTGGAAGTGCCAAATTCAAGAGGCCAGTCTAGTACTTCTCGCGATTCCAATGTATTGCATGGAAGGCACAAGCCTCTTGAGAGAGTTTATGACAGTGCATTCATGGGACAGCCATCCCGTGGAAAAGAGCCTGTGCATGAGGATGAGCCCAATGCATTGAGGGTTGAATTGGAGCACATGAAGAAGCTTTTGCAGTCAAAGGAGCAAGAGCTGAAATTTTTGCATGAAGATCCCCATGTACAAAGTGTCACTGAAGCAAGGAAAGCTGATGCTATGGTGGATATGACCTTTGAGTCTATGGCTTGTGAAGTGAGCAAGAAGCCAAGGGAGTTGGCACTCTCCTATCTCATCCAAAAGGGTGATCTCAAAGAAGGAGAGGATGGGGAGTTAGTATTCAAGAATTCGCCTCGTTTGAAGCATGGAGACCTAGCATCTCAACGGTTGAGGTCTTTTATACACAAGGAAGAGGTATCAGTCACTTCTCGCCATGCATCTACTCCTCATGGGACAAGAGGAAACAAGTATGTGCATGTTGGAGCTAGTGGGTGACATGATGGCCTTGTGGATTCAAAGAATGTATATCATGGAGAGAGTGGTCGGCATGCAAGCCGAAAGACTTTGCCCATTGAGTTGTCTCATGGTGAGACATTGCATCATTTGGGGAGGTCACATGCATCTGGGCCACATATTCATAATGCACATGCCACCATGCCTCATTAAACATCTTTGGTTGCCCATGCATAGAGGGCTGCCCCGTTGGATAAGTGGAAGAGAAAGAGAGAAGAACATGAATCACATCCCAAAAAGCTCAAGGAGTTCAAGGCAAGGGACAAGTCCGTGAAGTTTGATGCCTTTCATGGAGAGTATGATGCCTCCAAGGTGCTAGCTTTCGTGGCACACTTTGACATTCTTTTAGTAAATGAGGACTTCAATAAGAAGTCTAAAATTCGTCATGCAAGCATGTTTTTGAAGGGAACGGCTGCCCATTGGTGGATCACTAAAAAGACCACCAAAGATCCCATTTGCACTTGGAAAGAGTTCAAGGACAGATTTTACGCCCAATTTTTGCCTCCAAATGCAGAGCAAACTCTCACACAAAAGTGGGATAGACTTGAGCAAAAAGACAATGAGAGTGTGCAGTAATATGTCAACAAATTTTGGAAAGTCTTGCGTGAGGTAACTCCCTGTATGCAACTCTCCGAAGGTGAAAGAAAAAGGAAGTTTCGCTCCGGATTGCAACCAACTTATCGTTCGGGATCAAACTGCACCCGAAACACACCCTTCAGCAGCTCATAGCATCTACTCTTGCTACGGAGCAATTGGTGCTCAAAATTAAGCAAGACCAGGGAGGTTCTAAGGACAAAGAGAGGGCTGTCCCAAACCTGAAAAAAGGTGGACAACCACCTAAAAAGAGCTTTCGGGAAGCCCAAAAGGGAGGTAAAGCTGAAAGTACCCCATCCAAGGACATTGCACCAAAGAAGAATAAGTTTGGCTTGACCCCCGAGCAAAGGGAGCAATATACAAAAGAGGGAAAATGCTTTTCTTATGGCAGTAAAGAGTACATGTTTAGGTAATGCCCTACCCGCAAGCAAAAGCAAGAGGACAAGCCACCCAAGGCAAATGTGCATGCCATTCCCAATGTGCAAGGTAACACTGAGCATGATGGCAAAGAGAGAGTGGTATGCAAAGCTTGGGGACAAATCAAGGATCAGCCTGCCTTATTCATGTTTGATGATTCTGCAACAGATAACTTTATCTCTACACAGATGGCAGCCGCCTTGGGCATAGAGATTGGGGCCATGGGACCCCAGATTAAGGCATAGGCTGCTTTTGTTGGCAAAGAGGTGCAGGTCACTCCTCTTATCGGCAAGTTGCGCATACATATATAGGGTTATTTGGATCATGAGCATTTCTTGATTGCCCCTCTCAATGGATGTGATATATTGCTTGGCAAGTCTTGGCATCATAGGCTTGAGCCCCGCAAAGAATATAAAACTAACAGGATCACTTTTATGCATAAAGACCGCATGCATGTCATTGATGCTGGCAAAGAAGGGGATTCTATCCCAGTTGTATCTCACATCCAAATTAACAAGGCAATGAAAAAGAGTCTTTCCGCGTACTTGGTTTTTGTTCGTAACAAAATTGAACAAAGTAATGTGAATGTGGATGTGGATGTATTGACTCAAGCAACGCTGAATTTTCTTAATGCTTATAAAGATTGTTTTGCTGATGCATTGCCAGGAGAGCTACCTCTTGAGAGACCCGAGGATCATCGCATAGATCTTGTGCCAGGTAGTTCCTCACCTAATAAGCCCGCATATCGTGTGAGTGCCGCACAACAAGAGGAGATCATGAAGCAGGTTAATGAGCTTTTAGAGAAGGATTTGGTTTAACCAAGCTCCTCACCCTTTTGTTCTCCTGTGCTTGTTGTGCAAAAGAAGGATGGATCTTTCCGTATGTGTGTGGATTATCGAGCTCTAAACAAGCTCACCATCAAGAACAGGTTTCCAATCCCACGCATAGATAACATTTTGGATAAGCTTGATGGCTCGGCTTGTTTCAGCCGTATAGACTTGAAGAGTGGCTATCACCAGATTCGTGTGGTACCCCAGGATGTCCATAAAACCGCATTCAGAATAGCTTTTGGATTGTATGAGTTCTTGGTGATGCCTTTTGGCCTTACCAATGCCCCAGCAACATTCAATCGTATGATGGACAAGATATTTTGACCCCATCGTAAATTCACTGGTGTATTCTTTGATGATATCTTGGTTTTCTCCAAGAATGAGGATGTAACATGCAGCGGAAGTATTCGTAATTGAGGATCCTGTCACACAAATTCTCACACCGTCTTCTGTATCGTGAGTTTCGTGAGTTTAGCAATCCACTTTATGACTTCAAACTTTAAGAGATTTGAGAGAGAGAGAGAGAGAGAGAGAGAGAGAGAGAAACCATACACCGTATGGGGTCCCGAATTACCCACTAAAGGCCCCCTACCCCGTTACCGGAATAGTATTTGCTTTATTACTTTGAAGAGACTGACTGTGGACTGCTTTATTACTTTGAAGAGACTGACTGTGGACTGACGATAAGCCAAACGCAAGATCTCGGAGGACCAAGAGTCGAACTGAACTATACACGACTGTCGAAGCACCAATGATGACCAATCTCGAGCCTATGCACTCTTCCCAATGGATGTAGGAAGGCTGAAATCTTAGGCTCAGGTATGGGCTGATTGGGACTGTTCTAGGCTATGTATGAATGCTGAAAATGAATATGAATGCTGAGTTTTACCTTCACCAAGTGGCTGTAGCAAAACGATGCAGATAAGGATGCTGAAAACTGTATGTATGCTGAAAACGCAAGGTGATCTGTAGGGCTGAATGCTGTAGATGCTGCGTTTTGCTGAATGAAGGCTGAATGCTCAAGCGTTGATGCTCCTATATGCTGATGGATGAAAGTTGAAACTCTGATGGCTGATATGCTGAATGCTCCAATCACTTACGCTCCTTGGGTTGAAGGCTCCAAGCGTTGAGGTCTTCTTGGCTGAATATGATATGAATGATGGAATGGTGAAATGCTCAACTATTTATATGGACTCTAGGTGCTGGTCAATTGGCTGAAGGGCTGGCCGACTGTAGCTATTTATCCTACACGACTTGTGCATGATAAATAAATGGTATTACATGCTGGAAATTATGGGAAAAATGCCAGATAAATTCCAATAAATGCTAGATGTTATTTGAAGGCTTCTGCAATGGATGAATGATATGCATTATGCAGAGTGCTTTCTAATGCAAACCCTAAGGTTTCTACTGACTCTACATGCATGAATGCATCTCTTCAAGTGGGTTAAGGGACTTGGACTGACTAACTGACTGTCCAAGGTTGAGGAATGACCTACGTTGTCAGAATACACAGCGGAGATGATGACCAAATCTGGAAACACAAGAGCAAGTGCAGAAGATAGACAGCAATGGAGAGAGAGGCATATAACTCTACTATATATACACAAGAAGATCCCGAATACAATACAACAAGTGACAAGGGCTCTGGGGCCATTTTATATGGCCCCCAAGTGGCAGTCGGCCAGCTCCACAGGCAGCCGACTGGACCATATATCCCATGACCAGCAGAAATCACCAGTCGGCCAGCATCTAAAAAAAGGTCCACGATCTGTCTAAGACAGTTGGCCACCTCCAGCATAAACAGATGCAGTCGGCCAGCATCAGAGGTCCACCTACCACCACAGGACTGCCCCCCAAGCCACCAAAAAAATGGGAAAAATATGGGGAAAAATACGGGGAGTGAGGAAAAATGAGAACAACACCTACAAGGGCGAGCACACCCACAACAGAGGCCTTGGTGTCTCAGTAAAGACAGGCGATGACTTCTAACAACCCCTTTCAACTCCTGGCTGTGAAACCAACCACAAGGAGGTGGGGTGCCGCCTGAGCAAATCCTGAGATAGCGACTTCGTGAAGAGGTTCACCGTACTGTCCTCCGTCGAACAGAACTCTAGCAAGATGTCATCAGCCAACGAACTGTTCACGAACAAAGTGCCTCTGGATGACCATGGGTTCCTCTAGTGGAAGCCCAATCCTACCAAGCAACCTTTGCAACCTTACCACCTCACAAGCAGCATCACAAGCAGCCCGGTACTCTGCCTCTGTCGACGACAAGGCAAAAGATGACTGCCTCTTACTGCTCCGTAAAACTGCTCCTGGGCCTGAAGTAGATCTCCTCGTGTCCGGATCTCCTCCCCAATCTGAGTCACTCCAACCGTGGAGTCGGACTCCATCCAACAATCCCCCTCCTGTGTAAAAGAGTCCATGATCCTTCGCATGTTGCAGAAACCACAAGATACGCAATCCTGCCTCCCAAAGAGTCATCTGCAACAACCATGAGCTCAACTGCCTCATTAGGAAGCTCCCGTCCAATCTGGTATCCATCAACCAAATCAATGAACCATTCGGCTTCCGTGTTAAAGAGGCATCACACTGCTCACAAGGATCAACACCTGTTACGGTGAGAAGCCAAGTCCTGGAAACCTACTGAAGACCACGCAAGGCCTTCTGAAACCTGTCAACCACCCCCTCTAAATCTGGAACCACAAAGCCGCGAGAATCCACCTCCTTTTGCAAGTAATCAACTGCCACCTGCTTGGCTTTCCGAGAGGTCCCCGTGGAAAGAACATCCTCATCTGCAAGAATTTCTTTGCCCCGAATGCTACGAGACATCAGAGCATAAGTTACCTGTTCAGTTTCCTCTAACTGACGAACACAAGAACCACCAACATCAGTACTGAAAAGTTCCTGCCAACAGCTGCCTTCAACTAGCAAGCTATCCTCCATCTGGTCCCGGAAAGCCTACACCTGCAGCATATCCACACTTAAGTGGCCATTACCAGACTGCCACTCATCACAAACCTGACGACCTGGGAGAGAGAGTGCTGAAAGTTTGTAAGCTCCATTCTCCACTCCGCCTTCCCAAACCACCTGGCCTGTTGCCTTGTCCTGGAGAGCAACAAAATGCTCATCAAACTCCACCCTTGCAAACCTGATGCACTGAAACCAGATAAAAACCAAGTGACGGAACATACAACACCTCGGAGGAATCCTTCCCCCCTCTGCCATCGGGAACTATCTCCAACCTGCCCTCACTGTGAACTGGGATAGTGGATGTATCCCCAGTAAGAATGTGACCACAATACCTGCAGAGATCCTGTAAATCTGAACGGGAAGGAGAATTGTGCCTGGAAGCACCACTGTCTAGAATCCACTCCCGAGTATCCGTTGCGGCGAGTCCTCCAACCTCCTCCCTGCCTGAAGAAAATGAAACATCGGTGTCCATCACCTCCAAGTGCACAAAAGCCGGAGTCTTCATGATTGCTGCTGAGGAATCTTCACCCTTCTCGGTCTTCCGCTTGGGACACTGCCTCCAATAGTGGCCTTTCTCGCCACAATCATTACAGGTCCTCTCTGCCTTTAGTTTCTCGCGGTTAGCGTCGGACTTCTTCTCAGAAGACTTCTCCGATGAAGCCGTCCCTTTGCCCGTGTTACGGCCTTTCAACCGTTGGCCAGTTAAGGCCTCCAAACCTCCACCCTGAGGAGGGTTCGTGAATCGTTCCTCCTAGTCCAAGACCATGGGCACAAGCTCCTCCCACGTGATGGTGCTGAGCCTACCACTGGTAATCAAAGACAAGTAAAATGCTGAGTACTGAGAGGGCAAATGCGACAACAACGTTATGGCCATGTCCTCTGACGATATCTCCTTCCCAACCTAGAGAACTTCCTGCTGAAGAGCCTGCAACTTGTTAATATGCTCCCGCATCGTCGACGACTTTGCAGGGCTCACAACCCACATCTGTGCTTCCAAGGAAATCCTCTTGATGGGGGCGATACCCTGTTGTAAAGAGAAGCCAAATGCTGCCATATACCTCTGGCCAGCGTCATATGCTTTACATGATTGATCACCTGCGGTGTGCAGTTGAGGAAGATAAATGAACGGACCCTGGCGTTGACACGATCCCACAACTGTGCCTGTGCCTCCCGGTCCTTTCGGGTTGACGGTAACTCCCCTTCCTCTACTTCCGGCTGTGAAACCCCCACAACGATAAAATTAGCAAGGTCGTAAGACTCCAGAACAGATTCCATCATAACCTCCATACGCCGTAGTTGTTCCCGTCCAATTGACGGTCCACCGGGAACGTGGGGAGTGTAGGGATCTTCACATGCCTCTCAGCCATCTCTAACAAATCTGCCATTGCGGGGATGTAATCTGAAAAAGGGTGGGTGGGTGGGTGGGTGGGAACAAAGAAGAACTTACACCTGCAAACAAGTAGCTGTCCACCAATCAACAATACAACAGTCCCCCTCTTGCTCACACAAATCCCAAGAACTATCAAGAGCCTAGGGCTCTGATACCATGTCAGAATACGCAGTGGAGATGATGACCAAATCTGGAAACACAAGAGCAAGTGCAAATGATAGACAGCAATGAAGAGAGAGGCGTATAACTCTACTATATATACACAAGAAGATCCCGAATACAATACAACAAGTGGCAAGGGCTGTGGGGCCATTTTATATGGACCCCAAGTGGCAGTCGGCCAGCTCCAGAGGCAGCCGACTAGACCATATATCCCACGACCAGCAGAAATCAAGGCACACCCACAACAAAGGCCCTGGTGTCTCAGTAAAGACAGGAGATGACTTCTAACACGTAGCTCGTGCCTGACTTATCCTGGACTAAGGATTACAATGGGATCATGGCGTACGATAATTATCATCCTAAAGGGTACTAATAATATACAATGTTGCACTGATGATGATGAGCCATCTTGTCACCATACACTACAATGCAGAGTGCATGTGACATTCCCTCCTGCTTAGCTTGGCGGCAAGTTCATGACTTCCGAGTAGTCCGCCAACAACTGGGGGTACTCTTGAAAGAACTCCTCGTCTAGCGTATAGAATTGACGTATCCGTCTACCGGAACCATGCTTCAACGATGAAGAAGGATCTGCACAAGCTCGATGACTTCTGCTCCATCTACCACGTCTAGCTGCTGCTCATCTGAAACATCAAACACTTCTGGTTCAACATAAAGTTTTAGCCAAGAAACATGGAAAACATCGTGCATTGTCCAACTGCTAGGCAACTTCAACTTCATGGAGACATCACTTATCTTTTTAACTATTGGGAAAGGTCCAAAACTACTGAAAGAAAGCTTGGGACAACGTTTGCCCACTTGTTTCAATCTCTGTTTCATGATGAGCAGATAGACCCAATCCCCTTTCTTGAAGTGGATATCTCGTCTAAACTTACTTGCCTCTTTGTGAACTGAATAATGGCTAGGCTCAAAATTGAGGACCAAACTGGGTTGAGCACCAAACTCTGCGGAACTGACATGCGGATTAGTCATGCTATCCAAGTCTTTTCCAAAGATTTTGAGAACGGTAGACTCCTCAATGGTCTGGATGTTGGTCTTTCTACTAAGGAATGCTGGTCTTTCTACTAAGGACATCTGCTACTGGGTTATGCTGGGTTATGCTGACCAGGGATGTACTTGATCATTTCTCCAAATTGTTGGAAGAGTCGACTCCACCTGGCTCGCCGATCACTCCACTAGGCACTTGGCATGGTTTGAAGCCTTTTAAGCGCTTGGTGGTCTGTTTTGACTGTGAAAACCTCTCCATAAAGGAAAGGCTTCCAATGTTTGAGCGCTGTGATCACACCCAAAAGCTTTGTCATAAACCGAATAATTCTTTTCGGCAACATCCAACTTTCTATTGTAGTAGGCCACAGGTCTATTGTCCTGCTGGAGAACTGCACCTATGGCTACATTGCTTGCATCGGTAATGACCTCAAAAGGTTCATCCCAAGATGCTAACTTCAAAACATGCGCTTCTGAGGCAGCTTTCTAGAGTGCACAAAATGCATCAAGCGCCTTGCCTATGACTAAGACTTTTTGTCTACGAGTCTTCACCCCCTTGAGCAAGTCGGTGAGAGGTGCTGCAAGTTGGAAAACTGGTGAACATGGGTGCTGTAGGCTTGACAAAGACCTACGAAAGAACGGATCTCTTGGGCAATCTGAGGGATGTTCCAATCCAAGATCTCTTGAACCTTTGAGGGGTCCACCGTCCAATCGAATCCCATCGAAACCGATGATATAGCCCAAGTATTAAACCTCTTTAACGCCGAAGATGTTTATGTAGAGCCCGTTATCTTGCAAAAGTTACAAGACTTTCTCCACATCGTTCTCATGCTGCTCCGCAGTGGCTGAGAATACAAGTATGTCATCAAGAAAGATGAAGACACACTTACCAATGAGGACTGCGAAAATCCTGGACATCATTTTATTAAAGGTTGAGGGTGCATTTGTAAGCACAAAAGGCATGACTATGAACTCGTAGTGACAACGCTCTGTCCGGAAAGCTGTTTTTAAAATCCCAGCTTCGAAAATGTGGACCTGATGGTAACTACTCTTGAGGTCGATCTTAGTGAAAAAATTTGCACCGTAACTCCTCCAAAATGTACTCAATCCTTGGCATAGGAAACTTATTCTTACTGGTGAGTTTATTCAATGCCATGTAGTCTACACAAAGGCATGTAGACTTGTCCTTTTCGACAAATAGGATCGGTGCAGGAAATGGTGAGAAAGAAGGCCGAACGAATCCGGCTCGAAGGAGCTCGGATAACTATCTTTCTAGCTCGCCCTCTAAAGTCTTGGAAAGACGATAAGGGAACCTGCTGCTAGGAGGTTTTGATCCAGGGACCAAATCGATATGATGGTCTTCTGGACGTGATGGAGGGAGATTGGGCGAAAGATCGTCCCTAAGCATATTGTCCTGATGTCTGGACAGGAGGTCTGCTAACTGTGGGACTGAAGATGAGATAGGTGCTACCGATGAGATAAAGGCTATCTGAGCACGAACATAAAGTAGTGCCCCTTCCGCTCCCTTGCGAATAGCTCGTCGTCGGGCCTGGAGGTGTGAAATCAATGGGATGCCAAGAATGCTTCTATCCCCACGAATCATGACGGGCTCAGGAAAACCTTTATAGATAGTAAAAGTGTCATGCCCCCAATCGGGAATAGGCTCATATTGACGAAACCACTGGATTCCTAAGATCATGTCACACCCCAAAAGAGACGAGACAATGAAATCTCGTTGGAATGAGGCCTTCTGAACTTCAAAGGCAAACTGTTGTGCCTTCTGAGATATGTGGGTGCAAGATGGCGTCCTCAGAACTGCCCATGTTAAATAGAACTACAAACTGCTGGCCCTTGGTAGAGCCATAAGATCGGATGAGGCTTTTCTGTGCAGCATCGCTCTCACCCTCCTGCTTAGCATCAAATACCACAGATGGCATAGGATGCATAGAAGGTAAAAGCTGAACTGCATTTGTGGTAGTAGGTGGGACTAGAGGAGCTGGAGATGCAGTGGCAACTGTGGCAGAAGGAGCTTTGGAGGCTTGCTCCGCTTGCCATTTGTGGCAATCCTTCTTACCATGCCCTATGGTATACAGAAAAAGCATTTGTTTTCTTACTGGTATTTCCTTTGCTCCTCTGGAGGAAGACAGCCTCCAGTGATGCCTGCTGTAGCCTTTTCCTCAGGGGTTTTCTTAGGCTTGGATTCCTTATCCTTCTTACCCCCTTAACTAGAGCTATTACTGCCGTCCTTCTTAGCATCTTTAGACTGGCTACGCAGCAAATTGCTGTTGCTGGGGTTTGGTACTGGACTGTGACGTCTGCTTGGGCTTGCCTCCGTTCATCTTCATTTCTTCATTTTTGAGCAAGAGTCAAAGCCCGGTCATATGTACTAGGTTCAAAGCTGCGAACTGTGAACCGGATGTTGGGATCTAATCCACGAATGAATTGATCCATCTTGGCTTGCTCAAATAACCCTAACTGTTGTGCTAAAGTTATAACCTTTCCGGAAAACTGAAGCACTAGAGACCCGTTCTGTCTAAGTCCATAGAACTCATCTGCCAGGCCGGTCATATACTGGGGCGGGAGAAATCTGGTCTTAAGATCATGAACAAATGTATCCCAGCTAAAAGCTGTGACACCTATGGTCTGGTCTGTATGAAGACTAGACCAATGCTACCACCAAGTGACTGCCTCACCCGTAAGGTGGGGGAGCCGCTACGTGGACTCTGTCCTGAGGATCTGTAATCCTAGCTAATGGAAAATGAGCAGTAAATTGATGAATGAATTGATTAACTGCTAAATGATCACACTTACCATCATACTTACTAAAATTCGGTTGACTTCAAATGACGGTAGTTGATGTCGCCAGCTGTTGGCTGGTGGCACGTAAGGCTGGGAAAACTAAAAAGAGGTGTTGATATCTAAGATGCATGGCTTCCTTTTCCCTTTGGTGCTCAAGTAACATACATTCTCGATCAAGCTCTCGTTGGTGCTCTCGAGCGGCGAGTTCAACCTAATGCCGGTCTTCTTCGATCCTGTGTTGGGCTTCCTCATAGTCCCGTCTATCTGCTTTTTCTTGTTGCTTTCTTGCTTCAGCTTTTGCTTTTTCTTCTCTCCATCGAGCCTCGTCTTCTCTTCTTTGTTGTTCCTTCTGAAAGAAGAGGGAGATGTAGTCGGGGATTACTGGAGGCGGAGAAGGATGTGCTGTTGTTGTCTCCAAGAGTTGGAGACGCTCCATGAGAAGCTGGTTCTAAGCTCTGAGTGGAGCTATGGTGTCCACGGTAGTCGGAAGAGCAAGGTCTCCTTCAGGGGAGACGTCTTCCAGTTGATGGGTACTCTCCTCTGTAGACATGATACTGAAGTCGGTGGTCGTGCCGGAACACAATCTGACCATCCAAAGATGCCCTCACACTAGGACACGGTATGTGTGGACAAGCTGAATCTGATACCAATGTAACATGCAACGGAAGTATTCGTAATTGAGGATCCTGTCACGCAAATTCTCATGCCGTCTTCTGTTTCCTAAGTTTCACGAGTTTAGCAATCCACTTTATGACTTCAAACTTTAAGAGATTTGAGAGAGAGAGAGAGAGAGAGAGAGAGAGAGAGAGAGAGAGAGAGAAATTGTGAACCGTATGGGGTCCCGAATTACCCACTAAAGGCCCCCTATCCCGTTACCGAAATAGTATTTGCTTTATTACTTTGAAGAGACTGACTGTGGACTGACGATAAGCCAAACGCAAGATCTCGGAGAACCAAGAGTCAGGCTAAACTGTACACGGCTGTAGAAGCACCAATGATGACCAATCTCTAGCCTATGCACTCTTCCCAATGGATGTAGGAAGGTTACAAATCTGAGGCTGAGAGAAGGGGCTGATTGGGACTGTTCTAGGCTATGTATGAATGCTGAAAATGAATATGAATGCTGAGTTTTACCTTCACCAAGTGGCTGTAGCAAAACGATGCAAATAAGGATGCTGAAAACTGTATGTATGCTGAAAACGCAAGGTGATCTGTAGGGCTGAATGTTGTAGATGCTGCGTTTTGCTAAATGAAGGCTGAATGCTCAAGCGTTGATGCTCCTATACGCTGATGGTGGCTAATATGCTGAATGCTCCAATCGCTTATGCTCCTTGGGTTGAAGGCTCCAAGCGTTGAGGTCTTCTTGGCTGAATATGATATGAATGATGGAATGGTGAAATGCTCAACTATTTATATGGACTCTAGATGTTGGTCGGTAAGGGCTAGCCGACTGTAGCTATTTATCCTACACAACTTGCGCATGATAAATAAATGGTATTACATGCTGAAAATTATTGGAAAAAATGCCAGATAAATTCCAATAAATGCTAGATGTTATTTGAAGGCTTCTGCAATGGTCTATATGCAATGGATGAATGATATGCATTATGCAAAGTGCTTTCTAATGCAAACCCTAAGGTTTCTACGGACTCTACATGCATGAATGCATCTCTTCAAGTGGGTTAAGGGACTTGGACTGACTGATTGACTGTCTAAGGCTGAGGAATGACCTACGTAGTTCGTGCCTGACTTATCCTAGACCGAGGATTACAATGGGGTCACGGCATACGACAATTATCATCCTAAAGGGTACTAATAATGTACAATGTTGCACTGATGATGATGAGCCATCTTGTCACCATGCACTACAGTGCAGAGTACATGTGACAGAGGAGCATAAGATTCATTTGGCTACAGTGTTTGAAGAGTTCTTCCTCTCAAAGATACACTTTGGGGCATATCGTATCCAAAGAGGATGTAAGAATGGATCCTGCTCTAAGATTGAAACCATTCAGAATTGGCCAGAGTTGCAAAATGTACATCAAGTGCGTAGCTTTCTTGGGTTATGTTCATACTATAGGCGATTCATAAGGCATTTCGCTAAGAGCCATTGCATGATCTTACAAAGAAGAAAGCCACCTTCCAATGGACTTCGAATGAGCAAGATGCCTTCTTGCAACTCAAAAATGCTATCATTTGTGGGCCCGTTTTGATTGTTCTTGACTTGCAAAAACCATTCACAGTGGAATGTGATGCATGTGGGAATTGTATAGGAGTTGTCCTAAATGAAGAGGGTCATGCAGTTGCTTATGAGAGCCGTCGATTGCATGATGCCGAGATCCATATGGACATGAAAAAGAGCTCTTGGCTGTAATTCCTGCCTTAAAAATATGGAAGCATTATCTTCTTGGGGCTGAATTTGTAGTCAAGATAGATCACCAAAGCTTGAGGTACTTTCTATCTCAAACAAAGCTCACGGAGAAGCAAATGAGAATGGCAAACTTTCTTTCTATGTTTCATTTTCAGATTGTACATACTCCAGGAAAGAAGAATCTAGTGGCAGATGCTTTGTCCAAGAAGCCTTATATAGCTGCAGTTTCAGTGGCCTCTCATGGGGACTTATCATCTGCCATGCGTGATTTGTATCATTTCGATGTTGATTTTTCCCATATATGGACTGATTTGATGCCTGGTCAATCACATGCCTCTTATGTGATCAAAGAGGGTTATCTTATGAAGAATAATTGCCTGTGTGTGGTGAAGGATACGCGTCCAAAGGGTATGGAGGAACGTCACGTTCCACCTTATGCTAGTCATAGAGGTATTTTACCTACGACACGCATAAAAGAAAGATATTTCTTTTGGGCCAACATGCATAAAGACATTGAGGCTTATGTACACGCATGTATTACCTGTCAAAAGGTGAAATTTGATAGGCAAGAGCCTCCAGGTTTGCTTCAGCCATTGCCTATTCCCTCGCAACCGTGGGAAAGCATTACTATGGACTTCATTATGGATTTGCCTAGATCCCAGCACGGGAATGATGCTATTTGGACCATAGTTGACAGGTTTAGCAAGCAAGCTCACTTCTTGCCCGTCAAGAAAACCATTAAAGTTGATCATATGGTCAAGCTTTTCCTTGCTCACATATTCAAGCATCATGGTATACCTAAGTCCATTATTGGGGATAGAGATCCCAAGACTACAAGCCTCTTTTGGAGGGATTTATTTGATAGCATGGGCACTAAGCTTGAGTTCTCATCTGCTTATCACCCCTAAACAGATGGTCAAAGTGAGGCTGCAAATTCCGCTGTGTTGGATTTGTTGAAGTGTTATGTGGCAGATCAAAAGAGTGCCTGGGAAAAGTATCTTCCACTTGTAGAGTTTGCCTACAATAACACAGTACATGCCTCCACGGAAAAGGCCCCGTTTGAGATTATTTATGGTAGAGTGATCTTGCCACCCATCCTTCGTACAAAGGATGAGATTTTTGCAGCCGATGAGTATGTACGTGACTTGGATGTAGCCTTTGCTCAGGTGCGGACAGCCATTGCAAGGTCACAAGACAAGCATAAGAGCGCTGCCGACAAGCATAGAAGGGACATGCAAGTCAAGGAAGGTGATTGGGTATTGTTGAAATTTCAGAAAGCTAGGCTTCGGAAGAGGCCAGGACGAAAGGGATCGTATCCAAAGCTTTCTACTCGATATTATGGACCCTTCAAAGTGATTGAAAAGATCAATGAAGTGTCCTACAGGCTTGCTTTACCCAGCCATTGGAAGATTCACAATGCTTTTCACGTGAGTCTTTTACGGAAGTATATGAGGCCAAATCCGGAAGAGCCTATCACGGAAGATCTGCCCGAGATTGATGAGCTTGAGAAGATCCTCCAGCCAGAGCAGATTGTATTTCACAAGGAGAGAAAGCTACCACATGGGAAGCTTTCCAAGAGATACCTTGTGAAATTTAAGAACTACTTGCAAAGTGGGTAGATGAGGATTACTTCGTTGATTACTCCCAGCTTTTGCAAGCATATCTTGAGGCTTTTCAGTTGAGGTCAATTGTTTAGAAGCCGAAAGGGATCCCTACACGAGGCCTACAAATCGGAAGATAAAATACACATATTTTAGATCACCTAACTAATTCAAACAATGGACAATACTTGCAACATTAAAACTAAAAATAACAAAGAACACTTGACACCATGACTGGGGCCGGAAACTTGAAAGGGCCGCCCCTCCCCCTCAATACACGTGTATTTCTTGGAGTATTTATATGTACAAGTGTTCACGGGCCCTAGGCCAGATTTCTCCATAACAAGGAGTTAGACCAAGTCACGTGTAGTCTCCCACCTTCACTGGGTGAACACCTACCCTCACTGGTCTTCCAGGACAGTGCACCAACAGGCACGCCCATACTAACGCCTGGCAAGGTGGAACACCGCGGAGAGAGTAATACCTGGTGCTCCCGAGTCAGCTTTGCTCCCAGTTTTCCTCATACCCATATGACCTTCACTGACTCCTCAAAATGTGAGGGCGCATAGGGCACGGTCAGGGTAATCATGGGAAAAGTCACCATACCGGTGGCCTTACTAGATGAAGGCAACGGGATGTGATAGTTTTGCCTGGCAAGACTTGTGCGCAAACAACATTTGATTTTAATAATAACTGAATCTGAAAATACAGAAATAAATACTTGACAAGGATTCAAATTCAATCCTCAATAGAGTAGCTCTTCCCCTTTCTAATGCGCTCCAAAACTGTAGGTAGGTACAAGAGCTGCAGGTACAGCTGGTACAAGGCAACAACTAGTACAACTCTAGAGGCGGGTACTGGCAACAGCAAGTGCTGGACAGCAATTGGTACAACTACATGTACAATCAAGTGCACTAGCAGCAGGCGAGTACAATTGTAGGTACAATCGGGTACAAGACAGAAGGTACAATCAGGTACAGGCGGGTACAGTTAGTACATGCAATTCAGGCTGGTACAACAACAAATACAGTTGGGTACCAGGTAACAAAAACAGAGGCGGGTGCAATTACAGGTGGGTACAAGCTTCCAGGCGGGTACTTTCCATCAACCACCCTCCCCCCAACCATCCACGTGTGGGGAAGAAGTATTTCTTCATGCAATACATGTTATATTATTATTATTAAGCTTTAATAATGTTGGGCACCCACATGAAAGTAAATGTCCAGCCAATGTTTTAACTATGTGTGAACACCCAACCTTATAAACATTAAGGTTGACATTACTTAAGGGATTTTACATTTGAAAAGGCCAAAAAGGTTAATACTTACCACCTATTCACACGCCACACCAACTCGTCAGCAAACAGCACACCCACAGTACACTAGGGGCGTCCAAGTCCAGTGTACTGGCACGACATAGCAGGCAAACACACGAAAACAAGTCATGCGAAAACAAGTTTATGCATGCAAACATAAATGCATGTGATGTAATTGTCATGTGCATAAGCAATGCCATGGACCTTCTCAAGGATAAATCCAAAAGGGGGGCAAACAGATAAAGACCATAAACCTGTAGAAGATAGGTAGAACCAGAATGTAGGAGCTTCAGGTGTAGTATCTGAGGTGGGCATGGAGCAAGACAAGTGGGATCATGGAGGGAAGCAGACGGCTGAAGCGCATGATCCAGATAAGGGCTGTCGGCTGATTTCAGAAGGGCCAGGGGCTGAAGCGCATCATAAAGTCAAAGGAATCTAATAAAAGAGCATGCGTTTTGGTATTTTCTTGCAGGGATGCTGGCCGACCAGCAGTCGGCCAGTTTCCCATGGATCCCAAGGCCTATATAAAGGCGTACTTGCTCCTTGTGTTAGGATTCTCTCCCACTAGGGGATTGGATCATTAGAGGTCCCATAGGGGACAGATTTAGGTGTCATCACCTTTTATGTAAGGCAGCCCATGGCTGCAGATTCAGATACCTTTTTGTATCATAGAAATATACTGAATTTCCAGCACATCTCTCTCTCTCTGCTCTCTCTATATCTGCGTTTTGCATCAGATGGTTTCAGGTGGTGTTTTAATGTAACACGCGGAAGCTCTGGGTAGTCTTCTTTCAGCCCTAAACACCACCTGAAACCATCTGATGCAAAACGCAGATATAGAGAGAGCAGAGAGAGAGAGATGTGCTGGAAATTCAGTATTCTATGATACAAAAAGGTATCTGAATCTGCAGCCATGGGCTGCCTTACATAAAAGGTGATGACACCTAAATCTGTCCCCTATGGGACCTCTAATGATCCAATCCCCTAGTGGGAGAGAATCCTAACACAAGGAGCAAGTACGCCTTTATATAGGCCTTGGGATCCATGGGAAACTGGCCGACTGCTGGTCGGCCAGCATCCCTGCCAGAAAATACCAAAACGCATGCTCTTTTATTAGATTCCTTTGACTTTATGATGCGCTTCAGCCCCTGGCCCTCCTGAAATCAGCCGACAGCCCTTATCTGGATCATGCGCTTCAGCCGTCTGCTTCCCTCCATGATCCCACTTGTCCTGCTCCATGTCCACCTCAGATACTACACCTGAAGCTCCTACATTCTGGTTCTACCTATCTTCTACCGGTTCATGGTCTTTATCTGTTTGCCCCCCTTCTGGATTTATCCTTGAGAAGGTCCATGGCATTGCTTATGCACATGACAGTAATGGACGAAATCTCCCTTTCATGAAACTTGTACAAGGATTTCTTATCGGGCACAAAACTGGCGCGACAGAAATGTGAAGTCCTGGTTTTCCTATGGAGAGACAGTCCCATAGACAAAACACAAGTCTTGGCACGGGCCTTCCTATGGAGTGACAATCCCATAGACAAGGTCGGCACGAATATCAGTCCTACCATGGAGTGACAATTCCATGGATAAGACGCAATCCTGGTTATACACGGGTGGCAGCAAACAGGCTCCCGTCCATATGGCGCAATACTAGTCACACATTGGTGGCACAAAATTGGTTCCCGTCCATGTGACACCAAATGACTAACCCTTTCACATGGGACACTAGCCTGGCCACATATGAACATGGTACAAATCTGGCTGCTCTATGGAGTGACAATTCCATAGAAGTGGCTCCAGAAATGGAGATGGACCAAATGGCGACACTTACTATCAAGAATGGTTTTCCACACATAGATGGCATTCTTAATAAGACAGCATTCCAGACAACATTTGGACTTTATGAGTATTTGGTTATGACACACAAATGCCTAGGCAACATTCAACAGAATGATGGATCACATTTTCCGAGCACATCCAAAATTCACAAGTGTGTTCTTTGATGATATATTGGTAATCTCCACAAATGAACACAAACATAGAGCTCATTTGGCCATAGTTTTTAGGGAGTTTCATAAGCATAAGCTCTTTATAAAGACCAAGAAAAAAGAGTTCTTTCTTTCGAAGATACACTATTTGGGACACATTGTATCTAAAGATGGCATGAGGATGGATCCCACCAAGATAGATGCCATTTGTAATTGGCAAGAGTTGACATCCGTACATGAAGTACGCAGCTTTCTTGGTCTATAATCATACTACCAACATTTCATTAGGCATTTTGCTTGGATTGCCTCACCATTACAAGAGCTAACAAAGAAGAAAGTAGTGTTCAGAATGGACAGTGGATGAGAGGGATGCATTCTTCCATCTCAAGAAAGCTATCATCAGTGGACCCGTATTGAGAATTCAAGACTTACAGAAGCCTTTCGATGGTGCATGTGGGAATTGTATTGGGGCTGTCCTAAATCAAGAGGGACATGCCGTAGTTTATGAGAGGCATTGTTTGCAAGATGTCAAGCTTTCTTTGGGTATCTATGAGAAAGAGTTGTTGATTGTAGTTCATGCTTTAACCATTTGGAAACATTACCTTCTTGGGGCTGACTTCATAGTGAAAACAAACCACCAAAGTCTAAGGTACTTGTTAGAAGTCATCTCCTGTCTATTTGTATACACCAGGGCCTCTGTTGTGGGTGTGCCGCCCGTATATCATTTTTCCACACTCCCCGTATTTTTTCCCTATTTTTCCCATTTTTTCCTAGTGGTAGGAGGGCTGCCAGGTGATGCCAGGAGCACCCCAATGCTGGCCGACTGGACTTTCTTCAGGCGTGGGCATCTGGGCTGCTGGCCAACTGCTCTTGCACCAATCGTGGGCATCAGGCTGCTGGCCGACTGCTGTTTTATCAGTCGTGGGGTTTTTTCTCAGTCGTGGGCACTATCTGTAGCTGGCCGACTGCCCTCATGGAGTTGTATATATTGCCCCTCAGCCCCCACCACTTTCTCATTCAGTTTTTCGGGATCTTGTGTATAGGGAAGGGTTTACACACCTATCTCTCTGTGTTTCTTGTGCTGATTATTTTCTGCAGTCTACTTGCTCTTGTCTACCCAAGTTTGGTTATCATTTCCGCAGCATATTCTGACATGGTATCAGAGCCCTAGGCTCTAACAGATCTTGGGCGTTTTTCTGAGCAAGAGGGGGAGCAACAGGTTGCTGATTGGTGGACTGTTTCGGGCTGAATGGGAAGAGAAGGTGCAAGAGGAAGGCGGGCAAAGGTGCTGGACAGCCACTTGCAGATTTTCAGATTTTTTTTCCCACCCACCCACCCTTTCAGGTTACTCTCCGCGATGGCAGATTTACTAGAGATGGCTGAGAAGCACGTGAAGATTCCGACTCTCCCCACGTTCCCAGTGGATCGTCAGTTGGACGGGTCCAATTACGGCATCTGGAAGGTCATGATGGAGTCAGTTCTGGAGTCATATGACCTTGCTGATTTTATTATCATAGGGGTGCCACGGCCGGAAGCTGAGGAAGGGGAGTTATTATCGACGAGGAAGGACCGAGAGGCACAGGCACACATGTGGGACCGTGTCAACGCCAGGGTCCGGTCGTTTATTTTCCTCAATTGCACACCACAGGTGATCAACCATGTGAAGCACATGACACTGGCGAGAGGCATATGGAAGCACTTGGCTTCTTTGTACAACAGGGGGTCACCCATGAAGCGGATATCCTTGGAAGTGCAGATGCGGGTTATGAACCCTGCAAAGTCCTCGACGATGCGGGAACACATTAACAAGCTGCAGGCCCTTCAGCAGGAAGTCCTTCAAGCTGGGAAAGAGATCTCATCCGAAGATATGGCCATCACGTTACTTTCCCACTTGCCTGGTCAGTATTCTGCTTTCTATTCCTCGTTGATCACGAGTGGCAGGCTCAGCACCATTACTTGGGAGGAGCTTGTGCCAATGGTCTTGGACCAGGAGGACCGTTTCACGAACCCTCCTCACGGCGGAGGTTCGGAGGCCTTAACTGGCCAACGGTCGAAAGGCCGTAATACCAACAAGGGCAAAGGGAAGGCTTCACCGGAGAAGTCTTCTGAGAAGAAGCCTGATCCAGAACGAGAGAAGCTGAAGGCCGAAAGATCTTGTAATGATTGTGGCGAGAAAGGCCACTACTGGAGGAAGTGCCCTAAGCGGACTGGGAAGAGTGCTGATTCCTCAGCCTCAGCTGCGAAGACTCCGGCATTTGTGCACTTAGAGATGGTGGACTCCGATGATTCATCATCTTCGAGCGAGGAGGCAGTTGGCTTCACCGCGAAGGATACCCGAGAATGGATTCTCGACAGTGGTGCTTCCAGGCACATGACTCCATCCCGTCACTTCTTTCTGGATCTGAAACGGCAGTCAGGTCGTATCTTTATTGGCGATAACTCCACTATTCCGATACATAGTGAGGGCCGGATGGAGATTATTCCCGACGGCAAGGGGAGCAAGCATGCTTCCCGTGTTCTTTATGTCCCTGCTCTGGGTTTTCATCTTCTGTCAGTGCATGAGGTATGCAAGACTGGCTTTCGGGTGGAATTTGAGGAGCATTCAGTTGCTCTAAGGGACCGTGAGACAAGCAAAGTTGTTTGGGAAGGCGGTGTGGAGAATGGCATCTACAAGCTCTCTGCACTCTCCTCATTGTGACAGGCTCTCAGGTCGGAGAATTGTGGCACTTTCGTTTTGGCCACTTAAATGTGGATGCTTTGCGGCGTGCCTTCCGGGACCAGATGGTGGTTGGCTTGCTAGATGTTGGTAATAGGCAAGGACGCTGCAGTTCTTGCATACGTGGTAAGCAGCACAGGGAATCCTTTCCGAAGCAGGCTTCCAGGCGGGCTTCGAAACCTTTGGAGTTGATTCACACTGACTTGTGTGGACCACAGCAGATACCATCCTTGGGAGGATCTCTCTACTTCATGTGCTGCTTGATGATTGTACCAGATTCACGTGGGTCTACTTTCTTTCCCAGAAGGACCAGGCTTTTGCTCGGTTCAAGGATTGGCACGTGATGGTGGAGAAAGAGTCTGGATTTCAGGTCAAGACTCTCAAGGCTGACAAAGGAGGTGAATTCTCCTCGACTGTATTTTTCCGGTTTTGTGCAGATCATGGCATCAAGAGGGAATTGGCCAATACCGGATCGCCTTCGGAGAATGGAGTTGTTGAACGTAAGAACAGGATTGTGGTAGAGATGGCGAGGACCATGCTGGAGCATCGTGATCTTCCTCGTCCACTTTGGGGTGAGGCTGTGGCAACAGCTGTCCATACCATTAACCGCTCTCCGACGACTTCTGTACCCCATATGACTCCATTTGAGGCATATTTTGGCAGGAAACCTGATGTCTCGCACTTCCGTGTCTTTGGGAGTGACGCGTATGTACATATTCCGAAGAAGCAGAGGGGGAAGCTTGACTCCAAGTCCCGCAAGCTGGTATTTGTGGGGTATAACTCTCTTTCCAAGGGATACAGGTTGTATGATCCAGAGAGGAACGAGATTGTTGTCAGCCGGGATGTGGTCTTTGACGAGCATGTTCCAGCATCCACTGTCGAGGAGCCGCCACTTCTTGGAGATCCAGGAGTCTGATGATGATTCCCAGAATACTACTCCAGTTGATCCACCTCAGTCATCACAGGAGGTTGAGCCCGCAGCTGGAGTTGAGCCCCCGCGATCACAGGAGGCTCCACGATCTGTTCGAGTACCTAGGTGGTTGTTAGACACCCTTCGGGAGTCGGGTGTCACGGAGCTACCCTCCGAGTGGACCACAGAGGACGGCCCTCGAAGATCACATCGAGTCCGAGATAAAAGCAACACGGCGGAGCTTCTTTAGGTGAACTATGCTCTGATGTCTCGTATCATGCGAGATAAAGAGCCCACTTCCGTAAAGGAAGCCCTTTCACAGGATACTTGGAGGAAAGCCATGCAGGTGGAACTTGATGCCATTGAGAAGAACAACACTTGGGAGTTGGTACCGAGGCCGTCGAAGCGGTCAGTCATTGGTGTCAAATGGGTCTTTAAGACCAAGTACACGTCTGATGGGTCAGTGGACAAACACAAAGCCAGGCTTGTGGCTAAAGGTTATGCTCAGCGGCCAGGCATCGACTACGAGGATACCTTTGCACCGACAGCGCGGATGACCACGATTCAGACCGTTCTTGCCCTTGCTTCTTCTCAGAGGTGGCCAGTGTACCAGATGGATGTAAAATCTGCGTTCCTTAATGGTGACCTGCAGGAGGAGGTGTACGTTGAGCAGCCTCCAGGCTTTATTGTTCCAGGATCGGAAGGGATGGTTTACAGGTTACGTAAGGCCTTGTATGGTCTTAAGCAGGCTCCCAGGGCTTGGAATCAAAAGATTGATTCCTTCTTTATTTGGACTGGATTTCAGAGATCGGTTGCAGATCCGAACCTGTATCTCTTTCGGGAACGCGGCATGGTCACACTTATCATCCTTTATGTGGATGATCTCATTCTCACCGGCGGTCATGTGGAGCACATTGGAGCGAGGAAGGCTGCCTTGTCAAAGGAGTTTGAGATGACCGATTTAGGCTTACTCCACTTCTTCTTGGGATTGGAGATCTGGTAGACCCAGAGGGGGTTTTTCGTCTCTCAGCAGCGGTATGTTCATGAGTTGCTTGAGGCCTTTGGGATGGAGAACTGCAAGCCTATTACTTCGCCGATGGACCCGAACACAAAGTTAACCGTTACAGATCCTTGTGAGCCAGTTGATGCCTCGCAGTACCGGAAGTTGGTTGGTTCATTGATCTGGTTGCTGAACACCAGATTGGACTTGAGCTTCTCCATGGGGCTGTTGAGCTCTTTTATGCAGACGCCATTGAAGACTCATTGGGATGCAGGATTGCGGATCTTGCGGTATCTGCAGAGTACGAAGAATCTGGGACTCTTTTACACAGGAGGGAATGGAGTCAAGCTCCAAGGTTGGAGTGACTCAGATTGGGGAGGAGATCCAGACAGAGGAGATCTACTTCAGGATATACTTTTACCCTCGGCTCAGGAGCAGTTTCTTGGAGCAGCAAGAAGCAGCCAACTATTGCCCTTTCTTCGACAGAGGCAGAGTATCGGGCTGCTTGTGGTGCTGCTTGTGAGGTTGTATGGCTGCGGAGGCTGCTAGGCGAGATTGGGTTTCCACAGAGGGAGCCCACAGTCATCCAGTGTGATAACCAGAGTTGTATAGCTATTGCTCGGAACCCGGTTTTCCATGCCCGGACCAAGCATATAGAGATACAGTATCACTTTGTACGTGAGAAGATCTTGGCGGGTGACATCTTGCTACTTTATTGTTCGACGGAGGACAATGCGGCGGACCTCTTCACGAAGTCTCTACCTCAGGCTACGCTCAGGCGGCACTCCAACTCCCTGGGGTTGGTTTCACAGCCAGGAGCTGAGAGGGGGTGTTAGAAGTCATCTCCTGTCTATTTGTATACACCAGGGCCTCTGTTGTGGGTGTGCCCGCCCGTATATCATTTTTCCACACTCCCCGTATTTTTTCCCTATTTTTCCCATTTTTTCCTAGTGGTAGGAGGGCTGCCGGGTGATGCCAGGAGCACCCCAATGCTGGCCGACTGGACTTTCTTCAGGCGTGGGCATCTGGGCTGCTGGCCGACTGCTCTTGCACCAAACGTGGGCATCAGGCTGCTGGCCGACTGCTGTTTTATCAGTCGTGGGCACTATCTGTAGCTGGCCGACTGCCCTCATGGAGTTGTATATATTGCCCCTCAGCCCCCACCACTTTCTCATTCAGTTTTTCGAGATCTTGTGTATAGAGAAGAGTTTACACACCTATCTCTCTGTGTTTCTTGTGCTGATTATTTTCTGCAGTCTACTTGCTCTTGTCTACCCAAGTTTGGTTATCATTTCCGCGGCATATTCTGACAGTACTCTCTCCATAGACTAAACTCTCAGAGAAGCATATGAAGATAGCAAACTTCCTCTCTATGTTTCGTTTTCAGATTGCACACAATCCCGGGAAGAAGAATGTGATGCAAGATTCCTTGTCCAGGAGACCATATGTGGCCACAGTTTCACTTGCATCTCATGGGGACTTATCTGCCATGTGAGATTTGTATCATAAAGATACAGATTTTGCAAGTTTATGGACTGGTTTGATGGCTGGTCATGCACATGCTGTGCGACAACCAGCCCAATATGGCCCAAAACAGCTCCCAAAAGGCCCTCATTATAAAGGCCTAAAAAGGCTCTTTATCAAGTCAGCCAGGCTGGCCGACAGGGCCAACCGACTTGGTCGGCTGGGGGGCCAGAACTATATAGAGCTGCCCCTCCTTCCCATCAACCTCACCAACAAATATCATCATCGCATATTACGGGCATTCCACCTGCGCAGCACACCACAGTAGCAGCCCGGTGATCATCAATTATCATCATCATCATAGATTCATCACTGCATATCAGCAGCCGATGCTATACCACCTGCACAGCACACAACAGCAGCAGCCCGATGATCAACACCTCATCTTCATCAACCTGTGTTCAGCAGTGGCTGCAGCAGCCCGCATCAACACACCATCCGGCCTGCTTCCGCAGCATCTTGCTTCACCATCGACAACAGCACCCTGCCCTCACACATATCTGTGTTTTGGCAGCCACCTTCCTCGGGATCCCTTCTCAGTACACTGCTCTTGTGCAGTCCTGCGTTCGCGGCCCTCGACATCACTCGGAGTGCCACCGCTATCTTCGATGCAAGCCTTCATCATCAACCGAGCCTCTTGCACCGACTTCGTCTTTGCTCCTTCGCCGGTCTACTTCCTCAGGGTCACCTCACATCAGAGGTCCTCTTGTACTAGATTACATTCACCATTATTCATATACTAATTCATCCATTTCATGCTATGTTGGTTTGCTCTGATCTCTTGCACATCTGGTCCTTTCGTCCTTTTTCCCTCACACATGCTTTATATGTGATCAAAGATGGCTATCTTATGAAGGATAATTGCCTATGTGTTGTGTCTAACATGAGGCAAAAGGTTATGGATGAGTGTCATACTCCTCCTTATGCTCGTTATCGATGTATATTGCCTGCTGCGCGCATGATTGAGCGCTATTGATAAGCAAAAGGCTCCATGTTTGCTTCACCCATTGCCTATTCCCTCACAGCCATGCGAAAGTATATCTATGAACTTCATAATGGATTTTCCAAGGAACTAGCACGATAACGATGCTATATTGACAATAGCAGACAGGTTTAGCAAACAAGCCCATTTCTTACCCGTCAAGAAGACCATTAAACCCGAGCATATGCTGAGGGTCTTTCTTGCAAAAGTGTTAAAGCATCATGGTATGCCAAAGTCCACTGTGGAGAATAGAGATCCCAAGACTTTGACCCTCTTTTGGAGGTCCCTCTTTAATAACATGGGCACAAAATTGGATTTTTCATCAGCTTATCACCCACAAATAGATGGCCAAAGTGGGGCTGCAAATTCAACTATGTTAGATCTTCTCAAGGCTATGTTACACATTAAAAGACCACATGGGAGAAGTATCTGTTAGAAGTCATCTCCTGTCTTTATCAGACACCAGGGCCTCTGTTGTGGGTGTGCCCGCCCTGTATAGGTGTTTTATCATTTTTCCTCACTCCCTGTATTTTTTTCCCATTTTTTCCTATTTTTCCAAGGTGTGGGAGGCAGTGTAGGACCTGTCGGCTGTACCAAATGCTGGCCGACTGGTCACAAGCAGTCCCAGTTGCTCCCTGCTGGCCGACTGCACACGAGTGATGGCCGACTTTGATATGCTGGCCGACTGCTGTATTTTCAAGTCGTGGGCATTTCAGGTCCAGTCGGCTGTCCATCTACTACTGGCACTCATGGGGCCATATAAATAGGCCCCATTGCCCTCGCAGTATCGGAAGTTGGTTGGTTCATTGATCTGGTTGCTGAACACCAGATTGGACTTGAGCTTCTCCGTGGGGCTGTTGAGCTCTTTTCTACAGACGCCATTGAAGTCTCATTGGGACGCACGATTGCGGATCTTGCGGTATCTGCAAAGTACGAAGGATCTAGGACTCTTTTACACAGGAGGGCATGGAGTCTGACTCCAAGGTTGGAGTGACTCGGATTGGGGAGGAGATCCAGACACGAAGAGATCTACTTCAAGTTACAGTTTTACCCTCGGCTCAGGAGCAGTTTCTTGGAGCAGTAAGAGGCAGCCAACTATTGCCCTATCTTCGACAGAGGCAGAGTACCGAGCTGCTTGTGGTGCTGCTTGCGAGGAGATCTACTTCAGGTTACAGTTTTACCCTCGGCTTAGGAGCAGTTTCTTGGAGCAGTAAGAGGCAGCCAACTATTGCCCTATCTTCGACAGAGGCACAGTACCGGGCTGCTTGTGGTGCTGCTTGCGAGGTTGTGTGGTTGCGGAGGCTGCTAGGCGAGATTAGGTTTCCGCAGAAGGAGCCCATAGTCATCCAGTGCGATAACTAGAGTTGTACAGCTATTGCTCGGAACCCGGTCTTCCATGCCCGGACCAAGCACATAGAGATACAATATCACTTTGTATGTGAGAAGATCTTGGCTGGTGACATCTTGCTACTTTATTGTTCGACGGAGGACAATGCGGCGGACCTCTTCACGACTGCATGACCTTCTTGCATTAGAGCACCGCCTAACTAAGGCAAATCCACTGGCATCAGTAACTACCTCAAAGGGTTTGGTAAAATCTGGCAATTTAAGGACAGGGTTGGTTACTAAGGCTGTCTTCAGCTTGTCGAAGGCACTCTGACACATTGCAGAAAAAGTGTACTTTTCTTGAGAAGGTTAGTTAAAGGGGATGCTATCTGAGCATACCTAGGTATAAAGATCCTATACCATCCGGTTAACCCTAGGAATCCTCTGACTACCTCAGGCTACGCTCAGGCGGCACTCCAGCTCCCTTGGGTTGATTTCACAGCCAAGAGCTGAGAGGGGGTGTTAGAAGTCATCTCCTGTCTTTATCAGACACCAGGGCCTCTGTTGGGGGTGTGCCCGCCCTGTATAGGTGTTTTATCATTTTTCCTCACTCCCTGTATTTTTTCCCCATTTTTCCCTATTTTTCCAAGTGTGGGAGGCAGTGTAGGACCTGTCAGCTGTACCAGATGCTGGCCGACTGGTCACAGGCAGTCCCAGTTGCTCCCTGCTACTAGCCGACTGCACACGAGTGATGGCCGACTTTGATATGCTGGCCGACTACTGTATTTTCAGGCCGTGGGCATTTCAGGTCCAGTCACCTGTCCATCTACTGGCCGACTGCACTCATGGGGCCATATAAATAGGCCCCATTGCCCCCACATTGTATTCATTCAGTTTTCCACGGGATCTTGTGTATAGAGAAGAGTTATACGCCTATCTCTCTCCTTCTCTTGTGCTGTCTATTTTCTGCACTCTACTTGCTATTGTGGTCTCAAGTTTGGTTATCATTTCCGCTGCGTATTTTGACAGTATCTACCCCTTGTAGAGTTTACCTACAACACCACGGTACATGCATCCACGAGAAAGGCCCCGTTTGAGATCCTTGGCACCAAGGATGAGATATTTGTTGTCGATGAGTTTGTTTGAGATCTTGATGTCGCCTTTGCACAAGTGCACACAGCCATTGCTAGGTCTCAAGATAAGCATAAAAGGCTACCGACGAGCATAGAAGGTATATGGGCATTGAAGAGAATGATTGGGTATTGTTGAATTTTGAGAAAGCAAGACATCGCAAGACGCAAAGGAAAGAGGGAGCATGCCCTAAACTTTGTACCAAGTATTATGGGCCCTTCAAGGTGACATTACCTAATCATTGGAGGATTCGCAATGCATTTCATGTGAGTTTATTGCGGAAGTACGGGGGGCCACATACACAAGTGCCTATCACAAAAGAGCTACCAGAGATTAATGAGCTTGGCAAGATACTTTAGCCAAAGCCGATAGTATTTCACAAGGAGAGAAATCTAGCTAATAGCAAGCTTTCTAGACGATACCTTGTAAAATTCAACAACTATCTGCCAATGAGGTGATAGCTCAAGTGGAGAAGGTGTTTGCCTAGGACCAAGAGGTCCTGAGTTCAAAACCCCCCTTCGTGCTTCCTCGGCGGCATCGCCTACGGGCGGCTGTCTACGGACAGTGAAATTTGGTAACTATGGAAGGACCTTGGGCCAAAGGCCAGTTGAAAAATAATAATAATAATAATTATTCAACAACTATCTTCCTATTGATACAAAGGGGGTTGACGAAGAATACTTCACCAACTATCTACACCTTCTTTAGGCGTACCTCGATACTTTTCAGTTGAGGACAACTATTTAGAAGCCCGGGGGGGATGTCACCATTTGACCAGCCCAATGGTCCTCTCCAATCTCATGCCATTTTACGGGTGCTAGGCAACCTTCGTGCCACCTATTTTGAGACCAAAGTGTGGATCTGAGTGTTCAAAATCCCAATTTTTGTGCCCGTTTTGTGGCCAATATGTGGATCCGAGTGCCCAAGATCCCAGTTCCGTGCTTTTCAATGAGCTAGGCTTGTGCCCAGAAATGCCAATGCTTTACATGTTCCATGACCGAGAGATTGGTTCATAGCAAGGTTGCACATGCACACACGTTTGCATGTTTAAAACATTTTCCACATGAATTGTTTTCGTGTGATTGCCTGCTATGGATGTCCAATTCACAGGCCTGGGACGCCTGCTTGTGAACCATGTGAATCTCCTCTATTCTAACATATTTTGTGGCGTGTGAATAGGTGGTAAGTGCACCCCAGGGCCTTGTTTTAATTTATTAAAATGCTTTGTAATGTTTATAACCTTTGCATGTTCGCACATAATAAATTTGGGTGGACAATTTTTTTAAGTGCCGAGGTCCAACACCCTGTTTGGGCTCCCTGGTGGCCATGGAATGTGGGATGGGCACCTAGTAAGTGGGAGGTGACCTCCCAATTGGCAAAGGCTGGGTGTGGAAGCTCAAGTAAGCATGCACAATTCTTTTCTCCCGCTCAGCAAGCTTAATCGCCATCTTCCTTGCACACAAGCTCTCCAACGTTTTTGCTCATACAAGAAGCTACACTCATCCATTTGTAAAACATAGCACATATTGGTGATCCCCATCAGAAGGGTGACCTACTACACCCAGTCACGCTTGTTTTTTATGCTATTTCACAAAGAAAACCTATACGGCTACCATGTCATCATTCGACAGTTGTTCTGCTCCTGTACAGCCTCCTTCCGCTGCCCCTAATCAGCCCATGCTGTATGCCATCCTTCTGGGACCTAGTCGATTCCTTCTAGGAGCTAGTCAAGCTGATTTAGGGCTGTTCCAAGCATCCATAGTGCCTCTTTATACCTATGGGAGGTGCCCATGATCAATCCAATGATGTTTACGCAACAAAATTCATCTACGACTCCGTCGCTGCTTGGTTTTGTCCCCGAAAGTGACCTCTTGTGCCAATTCCTAATTTTCAGCATTCCCATCACCGTGAGGCTACAATTCAAGCGCTAGTATGGGCACACCAATGACACGTGTGGGCCTGGAACATCAGTTTTGAGATTGCTTCACTCTAGTGAGAGTTAGGGAGTTGCTGGAAAGGCTCTACATCCACCAAATCATCACCGAATATATTGTTTTGTACATGCTTTGACATTTCTTGTTTATGGCAAATCTAGCTTAAGAGCCCTTGGAACATTGTACAAAATAGAACACTCCAATAATATATTTGGTATTGAGGGGAGGCTCAGCCTGGTTCCGGCCCCAGTGTAGTGTCACTCTGCGATGGTTCATTTTCAGCATTGTCTTTTCATAAGTGCTACATGGACAATCGTGGACAAGTTTAGCAAGCAAACCCGTTTCTTACCCGTCAAGAAGACCATTAAACCTGACCATATGGTGAGGGTCTTTCTTGCACAAGTGTTAAAGCATCATGGTATGCCGAAGTCCATTGTGGAGGATAGAGATCCCAAGACTTTGACCCTCTTTTGGAGGTCCCTCTTCAATAACATGGACACAAAATTGGATTTTTCATCAGCTTATCACCCACAAATGAATGGCCAAAGTGGTGCTGCAAATTCAACTATGTTAGATCTTCTCAAGGCTATGTTGCACATTAAAAGGCCACATGGGAGTATCTACCCCTTGTAGAGTTTACCTACAACACCACGGTACATGCATTCACGAGAAAGGCCCCGTTTGAGATCCTTGGCACCAAGGATGAGATATTTGTTGTCGATGAGTATGTTTGAGATCTTGACGTCGCCTTTGCACAAGTGCAGACAGCCATTTCTAGGCCTCAAGATAAACATAAAAAGGTTGCCGACAAGCATATGGGCATTAAAGAGAATGATTGGGTATTGCTGAATTTCGAAAAAGCAAGACTTCGCAAGAGGCAAAGGAAAGAGGGAGCATACCCTAAAATTTGTACCAAGTATTCTAGGCCCTTCAAGGTGACATTACTTGATCATTGAAGGATTCGCAATGCATTTCATGTGAGTTTATTGCAAAAGTACGGGGGGCCACATCCACAAGAGCCTATCACAAAAGAGCTACCAGAGATTAATGAGCTTGAAGAGATACTTCAGCCAAAGCAGATAGTATTTCACAAGGAGATAAATCTAGCTGATAGCAAGCTTTCCAGACGACACCTTGTAAAATTCAACAACTATCTTCCTATTGATACAAAGTGGGTTGACGAAGAATGCTTCACCAACTATCTACAGCTTCTTTACGCGTACCTCGATACTTTTCAGTTGAGGACAACTATTTAGAAGCCCGGGGGGATGTCACCATTTGACCACCCAAATGGTCCTCTCCAGTCTCATGCCATTTTATGGGTGCTAAGCAACCTTCGCACCACCTATTTTGAGGCCAAAGTGTGGATCCGAGTATTCGGAATCCCAATTTTTGTGCCCGTTTTGTGGCCAATATGTGGATCCGAGTGCCGAGATCCGTGCTTTCGATGAGCTAGGCTTGCGCCCAAAAATGCCAATGCTTTATATGTTCCATGACACCGAGAGATTCATTCATAGCAAGGTTGCACATGCACACACGTTTGCATGTTTGAAACTTTTTCCACATGAATTGTTTTCATGTGATTGCCTGCTATGGATGTCCAGTTCACAGGCCTGGGATGCCTGCTTGTGAACCATGTGAATCCCCTCTATTCTAACATGTTTTGTGGCGTGTGCATAGGTGGTAAGTGCACCCCAAGGCCTTGTTTTAATTTATTAAAATGCCTTGTAATGTTTATAACCTTTTCAAGTTCGCACACAATAAATTTGGGTGGACAATTTTTTTAAGTGCCGAGGTCCAACACCCTGTTTGGGCTCCCTGGTGGCCATGGAATGTGGGATGGGCACCCAATAAGTGGGAGGTGACCTCCCAATTGGCAAAGGCTGGGTGTGGACACTCACGTGAGCATGCACAATTCTTTTCTCCCGCTCTGCAAGCTTAATCGCCATCTTCCTTGCACACAAGCTCTCCAACGTTTTTGCTCATACAGGAAGCTACACTCATCCATTTGTAAAACATAGCACATATTGGTGATCCCCATCAGAAGGGTGACTTACTACACCCAATCACGCTTGTTTTTTATGCTGCTTCACCAAGGCTGCAATCCAAGCGCTAGTATGGGCACACTAATGACGCGTGTGGACCTAGAACATCAATTTCAAGATTGCTTCACTCCAGTGAGAGTTAGGGAGTTGCTTGAAAGGCTCTACATCGACCGAATCATCACCAAATATATTGTTTTGTACATGCTTTGACATTTCTTGTTTATGGCAAATCTGGCTTAAGACCCCACGGAACATTGTACAAAATAGAGCACTCTAATAATATATTTGGTATTGAGGGGGGGCTCAGCTTGGCTCCGGCCCCAGTGTAGTGTCACTGTGCAATTGTACATTTTCAGCATTGTCTTTTCATAAGTGTTAGTGTTAATTATTTACGAGGCAGTGCCCAAGTAGTGCACACACCCAACTAGGTGAATTACAAGGGCCGACGCCTCCGAGAACTCACTCAATCTGGGTGAGTTGAACTCCATCTCAAAGTAGCTGAGTCCAAGAAAATGAATGTCAGTGATCTTCTCAGGCTCACCAATGAGGGCTGCCTGGAGCAAATCCCGAATGTGACCACGTGGTGCCAAGAAGCTCCCAACTATCTTGCAAACCAGTGAAGAGGCCACGAGGGAGGAGACTGTAGAAACCAAGAGCTGGAGATCTGCTTTGGAGAATAGAAGACTAGAGAAGCCGTACCTCGCCGAAAGAAGAAAAAACCCCAACATTGGAACCTAAAGGGAAAAGGAAGCAATGGGCGGACAAGGGAAAAATAAAAGGAGCTAGAGAGGTTCCCAGGAGGAAGGGCGACTTCGGGACCGCTGGGGGCTTCAATGGCAACGGAGGGCTGGCGGAGAAGGGCGAAAAGGAGGCTAGGGCGCGGAGGCCAGTAAATGGGGGAAAGTGGGCCGACAAAGGGAGGCTAAGGGACACACAGGCACGAGGCCAAAGAAGGAAAAGCACAGAGGCAGACAGCAGGTGCGCAAAGGTGGCAAGGAAGGCGGGCGGGTGGAAGGCAGGTGGGCAGCGGGAGCGTGAAGGCGGCAGAAGGCAGGAAGTGGGGGCACGAAGAGGCCAGCAGGAGCAAAGCAGGAAGGCGGAAGGCGTGGGAGCACAGGCAGGGCAAAGAGGGTGGGCAACCAGAGGGAGAGAGGGAGAGAGAGAGAGAGAGAGAGAGAGAGAGACTCCGAATCTTGTTCCTCCAAGACACCTCTTCACCACCTTGGGTGGAAGTACACCCAGAAATTAGGCTGTTTGTTTAAAAAAACATAAGTAAGCTGAGCTCAGAATGTCATTCAATTCAATGCTACTGCGCGGGCACATCCCACGATCCAGAGTTTGAAAGCCATAACTCCTTGACCAAATCTTACCACTTCTCTGTGGAGCTAATCGTATGTGACAGGAGCAAGAGAACTCTGGAGCATTGCAGATATAAACAGTCATGGATGTTGCCTTCACTATGAATATCATTAGTTTTTCCTCCTGGCATGTCTCCTGCAGTGATTGGTATATTGGCAGAAGCAGAAAGGAATAGATATATACAACTGCAAAGTGAGGATGAGGAGGAGAAAAGCTCTAATTCACAGGATGAAATGGTAGTGTGAACCCAACATCCCCACAGTGCAACTGTCATTCAGCCCGCCTCTACATGAGAGAGAGAGCGTGTGTGTGGATGTGGGTGTGCTATAGCGCATGCGCTCGTGTGCATGTATGCATGTGTTCTGTGTGTGTATATGTATGTGCGTATATGTGTGTGTGTGTGTATGTGTGTGAGACCTCTGACGTGTATGTACATCTGACGTGTATGTGCACCTCTTAGCAGGTAATTACTTGCAACTTAAACATCAATGCTCTCTGATGGCCGTACCAAACGGCTGGTGAATCTCATGTAATCCATTCTTTGTAATAAAAGATTAGTCCAGAGATTCCAGAGATAAAATAAATTGAAGTGAGAAACAAAATTGCTGTAGTTATGAGCTCCCAAGTCGTGGAAATAAAAGGCAAAAGAGCATCCCTAGCTTTGCAGTGGTACAATGCAGAGTAAACGTAACCTTCATGACATGCCCAAAGCCTACATACCTCGCTCGGCAGACAGAGAAGAGAAACAGCATACGGTGGTACTCTTGGAGGAGACTCCATCGCCAAACTACGGTGGTACTCTTGAAGGAGACTCCATCGCCAAACTCTTCCTTCAAAAATTATTATTTTTATTTGGCTAGCACACACTCTTTTTTCATCCTATTGTTAAGAGCAAGGGTGCCACCTTACCCACCATGCTATTGGCTCCAATTCATCTTATAATAGTTCATTTGTTATTGATTGTTTTCTATTGATAAAAGATAATAATAGTTGAAGTAAACGTTAACACTGATTAAGTATTTTAAAAAGTTTAATATGGTGTTAACTAAATCATTTATTAAATGAAATGTATTAATAGATATTAGATTAATGGATTGTAAGAATAAAATAAGAGAAGGGAACTCTTAGAGAAGGCTTTATGTTTTCTTTTCCACGAGAGAGAGAGAGAGAGAGAGAGAGAGAGAGAGAGAGAAAGTTATATTAACGTCTACAAATGGCCAAAAGGATTACATCATGTCCATGGAATACATCATCATGGTGGGTACTAAAATGAAAGAAAATGCAAAAGCTAAGATGCTAAAGGCTGATCCATGTACAAAGACCATAAGGCTCGCATATCATCCTAAGATATCCTACATGGGGCTCCGCAACATGAAATTCTACCCAAAAAACCAAGGCATATATAATGAAATAGGCAAATCCCATTGAAGTCGCATCAATCAATCCCAACTAGATCATGAGAAATAGCCACAACACAATAAAAAATACAACACCAAATAACCAAAATGTCAGCCTAAACGCATGGAAATCCATCCACCACTGATTATTTAACCGCGGTATTAATATATATTCCCATTGGCATAGTTCACATGGGCATCCCTGTCAAGAACAAAAAAAATATAATATCCCCAATAAACACATGTATGGATAACTCGTCACATTCCCTCTTGATGCTTGGGTTGCAAGTGTCTCCTTAGTTGTGTATTTGTATGAGCGGATGACTTCGTGATAAATTTAGAAAACGTGATCATGTATTTCAGTAAACATATACTCAAAACCCAATCAAGTAATCATATGTGAAACAGGTCTAAGTGTCCCATACCACAAAGGTGCATCCCACATACAAACGCTTGTTAGTACAAGATAAGAAACATAAATGTGTATAGAGTAATCACATGAAATCAATCTAAGTGTCCCACACCACCAGATTAATGCTATATAAGCTCATTAAGAACATAAGTTTGAGACGAAAGGGCCAGTCCCCCCTGGGTACCAAAAAAATTACTGCAAGCACAAGGGTACTACCAAAGCTTGGATTCCCAAGTGCATCAAAAAGTCACCTAAGCTTGCACAAAGAAAGAAACCTCAGCACTAAAAGCATCAGCCCACCACAAATTATAATGTTCATCAAAGATGGGTGTCGTGAACGTACTTCAACAACAAGGATACTATGATGGTAATCCCATCATATGGTTGCCAAAATCGAACAAAGTGAAGAAAGACTCACCACCAACGTTAACCCCAACAACTTCACCTAAAGTTCGACAAGAATAGAAACCCAACAACTTCACCTAAAGTTCGTACTTCAACAACAAGGATACTATGATGGTAATCCCATCATATGGTTGCCAAAATCGAACAAAGTGAAGAAAGACTCACCACCAACGTTAACCCCAACAACTTCACCTAAAGTTCGACAAGAATAGAAACCCAACAACTTCACCTAAAGTTCGTCACCTAAAGTTCGACAAGCAACATCAAGCAAGCCACTCAACCACTCTCGTGCATTTAGCACCTACACACAAGAGCTTGTGTGTTCAAGCAACCCCATTGGTAACCAACCAACAGTCTTACCTACCGCCTCAACAACATTTGAGCCAAAAAATCAAGAATCAATTCCCACGTCTGCAACACGGAGACTTATGAGCGCATCAAAGACAAACTCACAATGCTCTTTTCACCCCTCTGGATATGACGTATAAGTGCAGAATCTACGTAGCAGACATAAGAACCTATTCTCTCAAAAAGGAGAGTAGCCACACGAACCTGTTGCTTGCAAGGTGGTAACAAAAAAATTTAAAAAAAACGATTAAAAAAAGAAAAAATAAAAATAAAAAGAAAAAGAAAAAGAAGATAAACACCAGGGAGTCACACATATGGTCTACCTAAAAAAGTTGCTCCATGAGTGCATATCCATACTCATGCACTAGAGGACATTTTCACCAAAGCCTCACCATCAACAACTTTCCAGGTACATCTCTAGATGGGGGGGCCACGGTAAGCAAAAGCTTGGTCAATGGTACAACCCATCGCCAGGAAATTTCCTTCAAATTACAAACCTCTCTAGACGACGCTACCATCTTCACAAATTAATGATCTCCAATCCTTAGTGAATATATCTATATTAGCCTCGCAAGTCAACGTAATTCTTTCAATCCTCGCCAACAAGTGGCTACTTCAACACAGAGCAGTTCAATAAGAGTCTATATGACTCACTTCTTGTACTTCATGTATATTTGCTTCATAAGAGCACTCAAATATACATAAAACATAAAAAGAACATGGGAAGAAGCATGCAAGAATAGGCCCTACTCTCAACAACATTTGACAATAATCCTGCCACACAAAGGGATATCATCAAAGGCCAATTTCTTCAAATGATGAATGTCACTTCAATGAATCAAATGAGGAACTGAGAAACACAATCTCATTCTGATGATTTTGTCTACGCTCCTCTAGATCCTTCCTTCTCTTCTCCCCCATTCTTAACATATCTTAGCTTCCCCGCCACTAACACAAATCACATATAACCTTGCTTATGATTGCCAAAAACAAAGTGAGCAAAAAAAAGAAGGTCACACAAATATAAAATTGCAATCATTCGCAAAAAACCCCACCAACCCACCCGTTAGGAATTCCCAAAAAACCATTAACCTTTTCATTTACTAACTAACCCTTCTTGTTCCTTCCAAGGAACAAAAGACCATTGAACGTCAATCAACATCAAAGCCATCTACAAGCATGTCAATTCTCCCCACACAAAGGTCTTCAATGCCATCACGAGGACGCGATCGCCATCACGAAGGGGGGAATGTTAACCCATTCCTAGGGTTGACAAGAGCTACTACCATTATCTTATATCAAGGAGTTAAGGTAGATACACCAAAAGGTCATACATTCAAGATATGAAATAATGGTGTCCAAATCTACAACTTGGACGGGCGCCCGTAATGGTGTGACGAAGTATTTATGGTGATTCTCGCTTCAAGAGCATGTAGTAGTAAGTTAGGATGAATTCCTAAGTGATGTACTTCATGGATATATTATGAGAGTAGTCATTATAATAGCATTAGGCCTCTATGAGCCTAAAGTGTCAAGCCGGCCACCACAGTTTAAGTGAGTGTGAACACTTATGGCCATGTATATAAGTGAATATCTCTCATAATGCAATATACTCTCCCATTATGCAATAGAGCCTTGCTCTTGTTAATCTCTCTCTAATACATGCTAGTGTGTGTGTGTGTGTGTGTGTGTGTGTGTGTGTGTGTGTGTGATGTGAGGTGAGAGGAGGGATGAGTACCCGTAGTGTAACGCGGCGACGTGACAACACTCACGTCATAGGAGGCGTGGTGGAATTGCTTCTCAAGGAGTTGTAGAGCTTAGAGAACTCAAGGGTTATGAGCTCAGCTATTGGAAAGATCCTCACGACAGTTGCAGTTCACCACAGGAAATCTCTTGTTGGATGTGTTTCAAGGGCCATAACACTCCTTTAGCATGGTGTATGCCTTCTACTACTCGGCTATTGTGGCTTTGGTAGTGGCTACATCAGTTGGGTTGGTAGTGGCTACATCTAGCGCTTCCTTGATTTGTCTTGTTTTTCATTCCTAACCTAGTCCCATTGTCAGCTTTAAGGTCTTAATTTATTTTTCCATGCCTTTGTTGGTTTCCTACAACCCCAACATTTGCATTTGGATCTTTTCATGTTGCTAGCAACTCTGCCTTCGTAGGACTAGCAGCTCTTTGCGGACCTCTTTCGCTTTGATTTCTATTTCCTTTAAGGCCTCCCTAAGCTTTTAGATCTCCTTAGGTCCTTTTGCTAAACATATTTGCAAATAATCGAGGGCTCTTTGAGCCCAGTTTGCATCCACTTGTTCTAGAAAAACCTCACTACCCTGCTAGGAGTTGGCACCACTTCTTGATCTTGAAAGAGAGTGAGAGACACTCCCAAATGCATGAGGGGATCCTTCTTGAGCACCCTACACAATTTTTTCTTCCAGCCTTGTGGCATCCAATGCAAGGAGATCTTTGGGATGTGGCATGGGCACTTCCAGCCTTTGGGTCTACTCCACTTCCAGCTTCTTGGTTGGTTGGCTGCTTGATTTCCTGTCTCCAAAATTAAACTTCCTTTTTTGGGACAACCTAGAGTTGGCAGATGTTATCTATTATGGAGTTGGTTTGGGTAGCAGGGGGGTTATACTTACACTCTCAGTGGGCTCCGTCTCAATATGCTCTACTTTCCCTTGTCCTGCTTCTCACCACTCCTCTTCCTTGTCATGTTGCTATCGTTCACATCGTTTCTCGGCACATTCAAGTTCTTCCTTGTGTATTTCTACAATTTGCTTTGCCAACTCCTGTTCCTATGCTTTTTCTTGTTTGTCTGGGGACTACTCCTCCTTGGAAGAGTGCCTTGGAAAAGAGGGCCTTGAGATAGCCTCCAATATTTATTTTGTTGCTCTATTTTTCCAACTTCCTTGAGATAGCCTCCAACTTTTGCATCTCATCTTTCAAATTATTGTATAGGATTTTGACCAGGCCATCTTGGATCCTACCTTTTCTCACTTCACTAATCCATAGTTCTTCCTAGACATACCGTAGGTTATGTGGACAAGATTGATCATTTCCACCATAAACATCATTTGTTTATGTGTGCCCTCATCTGGGTTACCTATAACCTTGTATTCTTTTGTTCTGCCCTCAAGCGGCCCAAACTTTTGGATGAGTTCCTCCCTCCTCATTAATTGGCTTGATCTTGATCTTGATCTTGATCTCTCTTTTTGCAAGAAGCTTAAATACAACTACCACATATCTAGGGAGAAATTCACTAAATTTTATGAGATGGCAACTTTACCATGCTTGATTTATGCAACTTGGCTAGCTACGATTTTTTTGATTCCTCCCATGGCAGCTTAGCAAACTCTTTGAGCCCGACTTTCTATAGCATTTTGCATGCTTTTCTCCTTCTTTGGGGATAACGAAGCACATGTTTGAATTCCACCATCTTGCTAGGAAAGTTGATAGAGTTGGTTGATGATAGAGAGCACAAGACGTATAGAGCATAATTGCAGAGAACAATAGTGCTCAATAGTCCTAATGTCACAGTACTGAAAGGCACAAGGCGATCTACCCAACTCAAGAGAGGGCTATGTTGGGCTCCGGATGCATTTGTCGATGACCTAGCCGTGCAACACTATTGAGACCCTCATTATTAAGCTTCATCTTTAGCTTTTGGAAAATTGTGAAAAAGGCACAAAAAACAATAGAAATCATGAGGGGGAAGGGGGTGAGAATTCATTGATGTGACCTCCATACTCTTTTCTTGATACATGCTATTTATGGCCATTTTCTTCAACACTGGCATCGCAAACCTTACAACTGGCTCTTTCTCTCCATACACACATTTACCATATGCACACCACTCCCAGGGAATTCACTTTCCATAGAAACGGGACGCCACCTGCATGCATGAAACTCATGAAAACCCCTATTTAAGTTTCTCTAAAAAATAAACTATGTCCCTTTCTAAGCATCCGAGTCCCAATTATGATCCCAATAGTTATTACATCTTGTGAATACCAAAGCCTCTAGACTCAACCTTTCTATAGTGACTATAATCCTAAGAGGCTGTGGGCACCAAGAATTCCATTGGCACATAACTTCCTCCAATCCATACACCAAGCTAAAAGGTGAGGTTGTGTTTTTATAAGTTGTCTTGAAGGCCCCAAATCAGAGTGCAATTTCCTATCCCAGCTTGTCCTGTTCTTATTGACATTCTTGATTAGGATTCCTTTCAAGGTTCTGTTGGACTTAGCTTGGCCATTTGGATTGAGGGTAGTACATAGTGGACTTCTTGTGCATGACCATATGCTATTCACTCAACTTCTTGATTACCTCATTCACAAAATGTGTGCTTTGATCATTGACCAATTTAATTAGGCATCCGAATCTAGTCATTGATGGACTCATACAAAAACTTGGCAATTGAAGAAGCTTTACAGTCCCTCATTACCTTCGCTTTCTCCTCTAGTCCTCAATGACTTGAAATAGATATGGCTGCATTACCGTTTTATGCCCATTCTTTTGGCCAAACTTTTTGGTAGTATGTTGACCCCTGATCTTCCATCTAGAATCACATGAGAGGTATGACTTGTCCTATCCTATCATCTTTGACCATCACATCTAGCATGATTATATAATAATATACAACCTTCTCTACATTGGTGAATTAGCCCCCTACAGCTTCTAGCACCATTCTAGCCATCTCCACTAGCTTCTCTTTGGGTACCAATTTTTGGAGCAGTTTTTGCATATAATTTGGCACTAGAGATAAGAATTGATCTAGAGAGATATATCCCATTGCATTCCCCTCTTCTTTATGAGACATGTTCTCCTATTCCTTGTCTCTCCCTTTTCCACTTGCTCTTTCTTTTCTCGAGTAGCACCTCTCACTTCCATCTTGGGGTACTAGTCTTCATCCAGAGTGTGAAATATCCCTGCCCCCTCCCGGCAACAAAATCGGGGGTGCTAGCAGTGGAAGTAGCACTTCTTGTGCAGGGCAAAGCCTCTCACTCACCTCGCCCACCACCACGGATATTTGGTCAAGAGACTAATCCCTCGGTTCTTCCAAAACCGAACCTCAAAAAACTTCCCTCGCCCAGAAAGCACGGGCGATTCCTCCAGGATATTTATATTCTAACGTAGTCAAGAGCCTTAACTAACCAAACCAATCCGACCACTGAACCCGTAAGTCACATGATCAGATCAAAGAAAAGACTTGCACTTGGATTATAGAGACCAACGCTTTTTTCCTAATCAAGAGGCACAGTCGTTGATTCTTTTCCATAGAACAAAGACTATCTGGGATTTACTTCATTTATCGTACCATAACAGAACTGAGTCTCATTTTAGGGATCCATCAGTCCAGCCTAACCCCATCAAGTCCCATGGGTTAGCCAACCACCCAACCACTGTAGTGATAGGATCCATTTAGGAATTTGGTTATGTTTTGTCCTGTGTACTAGGGAAAAGAGTTCCCACGTCCCCTAGCCGGCGCTTCAAGAAAACTTCAAGATAGTGACACCACTTACACACCCAATATGAAATTGCCTATTTCACATATTCAGCTGTCTTTAAAAAAATCTTTTAATGAAACCATTAAGGGATAATAGAAAATATCATTATTTTAATGTAATACTGGCATGGTATAGTTCACATATTTTTTTATAAAAGACTAAGGATCTATTTATAGGTGAGGAAGGCCACTAACCAAGTCCAACTAGGTTCTAGAATTTTCCAGGTTTAGTTTGGCTCAATTTGGACAAGATTTGGATCAGTTTGGCTCCCTTTTTTATTTGGTTTGATCCAGGAGAGAGGAGAGATAAAAATATTTTTGAATTAAAAACTCATCCACATGTGTGAAATAGGAGCCTACCTCAAGAGTCCCCCTCTCCTTACCAAGGTATCAAAAATACATCATTATTCTAAAATATCTCATTTCTTTAGTAATATCTCATAGTTTTTAACTAATAAACCTTGTACTCATTCAACTTTTCATCTTATGTGAGTATTTACTCATTTTTGGGTATTTTCTTTTATTCTTTTGGATTTATCTCATCCCCACACTTGGATTAATCCAATTGGCCCATTGGAACCTTAATTGGACCATAATCCAAAATGTAGACCCTTCGGCTAAGGTCCTCGGCTAAGGTCCTTTATACACATTTTCAATTAATTCCAAATGCACATTGGAAAGTTCTTTTTGAATTCTTGTTTCAGGGGAATCCATTTTAGACACTTTGAGGATTATATCGAAGGATATCTCAGTTTTGGATTCTCTCTCTCTAGGCCAAAACAGGGTAAAACAAGATCTTTCTTTTGTTTCAGAGAGGGGAATAATTTCAAGAACAGAAGGGGAGGTTCTTACACCTTTACACCTCAAAAGCTAGAGGGAGGAATCTTACATCTTGTCCCACTTAAAAAACGTGAGATGTCCTCATCTCGCAGCTGGAGGATAAACTCTTTCCCTTAAGATCTAACTGATTCTAGGGTTCCTTATAGTCTGGCCAACCCAAACAGAATCCTGGGATAAAGATCCCTTCTACAAGAAGAACATATAGGACTCATAACAATTGATTCAGAACATATCATTCATATCCTTAACACAATAATGGTCCATCAGACTGGAAATTTTATCTGAACATTCGTCCACGGGAATTTCAGTTATGCAGGTTCTCAATTTGTCATCCCTTAATTTGAGCCACCGGGTCAAAGGCCAAACAGCAGCAATCTGTCAGCACAATCAACTAATCTCGTATAGTGATTTGCTGAAGTCATTATCGAAATTCCAGTTATTAACATCATTATTGAGATTCGTCCCATTCATCCTCATTGTGGCTTTGTTCAACTTATCTTCTTTCAACCAACCAGAATTCATATATCATCATCTTTCAATCAGAATCCAAATCAACTCATCAATTCTCAACCAGAATTCTAAAATCATATCAACCAGCATTCGAATTCGTCATCTGGATAGCATTTTTGCTTATAATATCAAGGTCTTAGATTTACTCGTATATATTGTCAGTAAAGAGCTGCAGATATACTCACGGTATATACGGGTAGTCACGGTCCTTGGAGTTATAAGGTAAATACCATCATATCTAGGTCTCAAGCAAGTCAGGGATTCCATACAATTGCGGTACTTCATAAATTCTTGACATTTCTTGCGTCCCGGTTGATCCACTTTAGCCAATTCGCTCTAATACCAGCTGAAAGATCCTTGCCCCCTCCGCGCAACGAAATCGAGGATGCTAGTAGGGGAAGTAGCACTTCTTACACAGGGCAAAGCCTCTCACTCGAGGCCTCGCCCACACGGATATCCGATGAAGAGACTAATCCCTCGGTTCTTCCAAAACCAAACCTGAAAACCCCTTCCCTCGCCGAGAAAGCACGGGCGATTCCTCCACGATATTTCTATTCTAACGTAGTCAAGAGCCTTAACTAACCAAACTGATCCGACCGAACCTGTAAGTCACATGATCAGATCAAGGAAAAGACTTGCACTTGGATCATAGAGACCAACGCTTTTTTCCTCATCGAGAGGCACAGCCGTTGATTCTTTTCCATAGAACAAAGACTATCTGGGATTTACTTCATCTATCGTACCATTACAGAATTGAGTCTCATTTTTGGGATCCATCAGTCCAGCCCATCTAGTCCCATGGGTACTGTAGAGTGATAGGATCCATTTAGGAATTTGGTTATGTTTTGTCCCGGGTACCAGGGACAAGAAAAGAGTTTCTAGGCCCCCTAGCCGGTTCTTCAAGCAAACTTCAAGATAGTCACACCACTTACACACCCAATATGAAATTGCCTGTTTCACAAATTCAGCCGTCTTTAAAACAATCTTTTAATGAAACCATAGTATCACTGATCATAATGCTCCAAAATATCCGGTTGAATTCTAATTTCTAATCATTCCTTCATTGGTGTACCTATAGCATCATTCGCAACCAGAACGCTCACCACCTGTTCACTCAGGGGCCTTTTCAATAGTTTCTAGCTCATAGTACCCAGAAATATATTCACTTATAAAAATCCAGATGGACTCTCCGTTGAAGATCAGCAAGATCAACCAGCAGATCCATATAAAAGAGCCATGGACTCATCCGTGCTGAGGACCAGCAAGGTCAATCAACCAGATCCATGCCCGGGTTCAGAAAACAGCTCTAACTCCTTATTCCATTTTCTTCCTCGATGCACGCGTGGGTATCTTCGGCGACCCAGAGCCTGAGCACCGTATGGTCAGCACCCTCTAGGATCCTTTGCAGGTCACCTAGCGCTTCACTCATAGGCTGCTTCCTTGGTCCCTCATCCACCGTACCGGAAGCTCACCATTTAAATCGAACCGAGGCTGGTCAAGACCTTGGGCCTAACCTTGCTATGCAAGACGTCCTCCGTTGACTCTCCGTCAGTTGTTGCAACTCTATCAATTTGGTCTCCTTGACCTCATTCACAAGATGGTCAAAATGCTTTCCCAGCATTCTTGACATAAAACAATCATTTAAAAATAGGTCATAATTCTAGTTTCTAAAGAACTCTCATCTTTCCACATTGTTCCACATCATTTCTCGTTATTCCACATTCTTCTACATCAATTCACATTGCTTAATCCACATCCAATCAAATGTATTCCCATCGTCCTTCATCCATACTCATCGAATCACATCATATTACATCTCATTACATTTATCCTCATCATCACATCTCATCCATTCTCATCTACCCATATCGACATCACATCCATTCACATCTCATCTCATCCATTCACATCCATTCACATCTAACCCGATCCACATCACATCACATCACATCCATTCTCATCACATCTCATCTATTCACATCTATCCCGATTCACATCACATCACATCACATCCATTCACATCACATCTCATCCATTCACATCTATCTCGATTCACATCACATCACATCCATTCACATCACATCTCATCCATTCACATCTATCCCAGTTCACATCACATCACATCCATTCACATCACATCTCATCCATTCACATCTTCCCCGATTCACATCACATCTCATCCATTCACATCACATCTCATCCATTCACATCACATCACATCCATTCACATCACATCTCATCCATTCACATCTATCCCGATTCACATCACATCACATCCATCACATCACATCTCATCCATTCACATCTATCCCGATTCACATCACATATCATCCATTCACATCTACCTCGATTCACATCACATCACATCCAATCCACTCACATCACATCTCATCCATTCACATCTATCCCGATTCACATCACATCACATCCATTCACATAACATCTCATCGATTCACATCTATCCCGATTACCATCACATCACATCCATTCACATCACATCTCATCCATTCACATCTACCCTGATCCACATCACATCACATCACATCTATTCTCATCACATCTCATCCATTCACATCTATTTACATCACATCACATTCAAATCTCATCGCATCTATTCACATGCATCACATTTATTGCATCCCCATCCCATCACATACATTCAATCCCTATTAGATCACGTCCACATGTATCCACATCACATCTCATTCATTCCATCCACATTACATCACGTCCACATCTATCCACATCATATCTCATTCATTCCATCCACATCTATCCACATCATATCTCATTCATTCCATCCACATTACATCACATCCACATCTCATCACATCCATACACATCCTATCTCATTCATCCACATCCATCCAGTCATTCACATGCACGTCCATCCACATCCATCCATTCATTCACATTCACATCTATCACTTCACATCTTATTCTCATCCATTTACATCATATCACACCCATACATATCATCACATCTCAGTCACATCTATTCACATTCACATCCACATTTATTCACATCATATCACATTTCATTTACATCTCATCACATTCACATCCACATCCCTTTACATCACATCACATCTCATCTCATCCACATCCACATCCACATCACATCACATCTCATCCACATCCACATCCACTCACATCTATTCACATCGCATTCACATCTTATTCACATTTAGTAACATTTTCTATTTTCGATACCGATGAGACTTTTCTAAATTTCTACCAATTGGTTGGCCTAGTTAAAGGTACTTTTTCTCGACGGATATTTTCATATTCTTTCTTAAATTTCTCAAGTGAGATATACTCGATATTATTCTTTTAAGTAAAAGATTAATGGGATTTACAAAAATCAATTCTACCCATATTTCCCAATAATGCTCAAAATTCCACTTTTGATAAATACTCATAATTTGAATTATGCTAAAAATTCTTCTTTTTCCATTTAATTTTTGGATCTCAAATATCATGGGAATTCCTCTTTTTGCATTTAAATGATTGAATTCCAAATGTCATGGGAATTCCTCTTTTATCATTTAAATTTTCTCATACATAAAATAAATTTATTAAAAATTTCACTTTAAATAAAAATATTCATTATTTTAATATACCAAAATTTCTCTTTTTTCATTTAATTACATGGATCTCCATTATCATGGGAATTTCTCTTTTTGCATAAAAATAAAATTACCAAAAATTTCTCTTTTCTTTAATTAATTATTTATCCATAAACACTAAAAATTAGTTTCCCATGAATATGATGAAAAGTATTCTTTTAGCATAGGATATTCAATCCTAGAATATGGTAGGAAGTCCTCTTTTAGCATTATGCATAAAAATAAGATATGTATTATTTTCTAAAAAATTTACCATAGCTTTGCCTGCTATTATTGAAAATTTTTATTTTTTCTAAAAAGAATAAGACATTGCAATATAATTATATTTTTTCTAAAAAGAATAATTATGATAGAAGATCTATCCATAAACTTAAATCCAATTTATGGAATTAAAACACAAATTTAGTCATAATCATAATTTTAATTATGATTAATCTACTAGATTAAGCTATTTCCACTATTCTTCTTTTCCCAAAATGATAGGAATATCTCTTTTACATTTAGAATCACTTAAAGTAGCTTTTCAACTACTTATAAGAATTTACCATAATTTTGTTATCATAAAAGCATAAAAAAGCTATTTTCTTAACCTCTAGCTTTACAAGCTTAGAGATTGATTTTGAATTAAGAATTTATCAACGAGAAGCATTCATTTGCTAAAGAATTAGTCATAGGAATGACTATTCTTTTGGGAGAGAGAGCTATACATAAAAAGCATTCTAATTCAGCATAAAGATTAACCTTTTTGTGACTAATCATTAAAACTCTTAGAGAAAGCTTGATTTGCATTAAAAACAACTAATTAGAAACTTCTCGAGCTTGAGAGGGGTTGAGAAGTGAAATGATTGAGAATATTAATGAAAACCATGAAATTACTTTTTACCTCTAGATTTGGCTTGCTTCTTTATCTTAGAAGGAAGCCCCCAACCAATCAATTGGTTTAGTATGTTGAGAAGAAAGCTCCAAGGATTGTTGAAGAGAGAGAGAGAAGCTCCAAGCTCTCCAAAAGTAGAGGATTTTAAGGGATAATAGAAAATATCATTATTTTAATGTAATACTAGCATGGTATAGTTCACAGATTTTTTTACAAAAGAGTAAGGATCTATTTATAGGTGAGGGAGGCCACTAACCAAGTCCAACTAGTTTCTAGAAATTTCCAGGTTCAGTTTGGCTCAATTTGGACAAGATTTGGATCAGTTTGGCTCCCTTTTTTATTTGGTTTGATCCAGGAGAGAGGAGAGATAAAAATATCACAATTTTATTGAATTAAAAACTCATCCACATGTGTGAAATAGGTGCCTACCTCAAGAGTCCCCCTCTCCTTACCAAGGTGTCAAAAATGCATCATTATTCTAAAATATCTCATTTTTTTAGTAATATCTCATAGTTTTTAACTAATAAACCTTGTACTCAATCAACTCTTCATCTTATGTGAGTATTTACTCATTTTTGGGTAATATCTTTTATTCTTTTGGATTTATCTCGTCCCCACACTTGGATTAATCCAATTGGCCCATTGGAACCTTGATTGGACCATAATCCAAAAATTTTCGAAAATGTAGGCCCTTAGGCTAAGGTCCTTTATACACATTTTCAATTAATTCCAAATGCACATTGGAAAGTTCTTTTTGGATTTTTGTTCCAGGGGAATACATTTTAGACACTAGGAGGATTTTTATATCCAAGGATATCTCAGTTTTGGATTATCTCTCTCTAGGCCAGAACAGGGTAAAACAAGATCTTTCTTCTATTTCAGAGAGGGGAATAATTTCAAGAACAGAAGGGGAGGTTCTTACACCTTTACACCTCAAAAGATGGAGGGAGGAATCTTACATCTTACCCCACTTAAAAAACGTGAGATGTCCTCATCTCGCAGCTGGAGGACAAACTCTTTCCCTTAAGATCCAACTGATTCTGGGGTTCCTTATAATTTGGTCAACCCAAACAGAATCCTGGGATAAAGATCCCTTCTACAAGAAGAACATATAGAACTCATTATCAGATAACAATTCATTCATATCCTTACCTAAATAATGGTCCATCAGACCAAAAATTCCATCTGAACATTCCTCCACGAGAATTTTGAGTTATGCAGGTTCTTAATTTGTCATCCCTTAATTTGAGCAACTGGGTCAAAGGTCAAACAGCAGCAATCTGTCAGCACAATCCACTAATCTCGTAGTGATTTGCTGAAGTCATTATCGCCATTCCAGTTATTAACATCATTACTGGGATTCGTCCCATTCATCCTCCTTGTGGCTTTCTTCAACGTATCTTCTTTCAACCAAAATTCAAGAATCATCATCTTTCAATCAGAATCCAAATCAACTCATCAATTCTCAACCAGAATTCTAAAATCATATTAACCAGCATTCGAATTCATCATCTGGATAGCATTTTTGCTTATAATTTCAAGGTCTTAGATTTACTCGTATATATTGTCAGCAAAAGAGCTGCAGATATACTCACGGTATGTACGGGTAGTCACGATCCTTGGAGTTATAAGGTAAATACCATCATATCTAGGCCTCAAGCAAGTCAGGGATTCCATACAATTGCGATACCAGCTGAAAGATCCCTGCCCCCTCCGCGTAATGAAATCGGGGATGCTAGCATGGGAAGTAGCACTTCTTGCATAGGACAGAGCCTCTCACTCGAGGCCTCGCCCACGGATATCCAATGAAGAGACTAATCCCTCGGTTCTTCCAAAACTGAACCTGAAAAAACTTCCCTCGCCCAGAAAGCACGGGCGATTCCTCCAGGATATTTCTATTCTAACGTAGTCAAGAGCCTTAACTAACCAAACTGATCCGACCGAACCCGTAAGTCAAATGATCAGATTAAGGAAAGACTTGCACTTGGATCATAGAGACCAACGCTTTTTTCCTCATCGAGAGGCACAGTCGTTGATTCTTTTCCATAGAACAAAGACTATCCGGGATTTACTTCATCTATGGTACCATTACAGAATTGAATCTCATTTTAGGGATCCATCTGTCCAGCCCATCTAGTCCCATGGTTAGCCAACCGCCCAACCACTGTAGTGATAGGATCCATTTAGGAATTTGGTTATGTTTTGTCCCGGGTACCAGGGACAAGAAAAGAGTTTCCAGGCCCCCTAGTAGCCGATGCTTAGCAAACTTCAAGATAGTCACACCCACTTACACACCCAATATGAAATTGCCTGTTTCATAAATTCAGCTGTCTTTAAAACAATCTTTTAATGAAACCATAGTATCACTGATCATAATGCTCCAAAATATTCGGTTGAATTCTAATTTCCAATCATTCCTTCATTGGTGTACCTATAGCATCATTCGCAACCAGAACGCTCACCACTTGTTCACTCAAGGGCCTTTTCAATAGTTTCTAGCTCATAGTACCCGGAAATATATTCACTTATAAAAATCCAGATGGACTCTCCGTTGAAGATCAGCAAGATCAACCAGCAGATCCATATAAAAGAGCCATGGACTCATCCGTGTTGAGGACCAGCAAGGTCAATCAACCAGATCCATGCCCGGGTTCAGAAAACAGCTCTAACTCCTTGTTCCATTTTCTTCCTCGATGCACGCGTGGGTATCTTCGGCGACCCAGAGCCTGAGCACCATATGGTCAGCACCCTCTAGGATCCTTTGCAGATCACCTAGCGCTTCACTCATAGGCTGCTTCCTTGGTCCCTCATCCACCGTACCAGAAGCTCAACATTTAAATCGAACCAAGGCTGGTCAAGACCTCGGGGGCCGACCTTGCTACGTCCTCCGTTGACTCTCCATCAGCTGTTGCAACTTTATCAATTTGATCTCCACGACCTCATTCACAAGATGGTTAAAATGCTTTCCCAGCATTCTTTACATAAAACAGTCATTTAAAAACAGGTCATAATTCCAGTTTCTAACGATCTCTCATCTTTCCACATTGTTCCACATTTTTCTTGTTATTCCACATTCTTCTACATCAATTCACATTGCCTAATCCACATCCAATCATATGTATTCCCATCGTCCTTCATCCATTCTCATCCAATCACATCATATTACATCTCATCATATTTATCCTCAGCACATCTCATCCATTCTCATCTACCAATATCCACATCCATTCACATCTCATCTTATCCATTCACATCTACCCCGATCCACATCACATCATATCTCATCCATTCACATCACATCCATTCACATCACATCACATCCATTCACATCACATCTCATCCATTCACATCTATCCCGATTCACATCACATCACATCCATTCACGTCACATCTCATCCATTCACATCTACCCCGATTCACATCACATCCATTCACATCTACCCCGATTCACATCACATCCATTCACATCACATCTCATCCATTCACATCACATCACATCTCATCCATTCACATCTATCCCGATTCACATCACATCTCATCCATTCACATCTACCTCGATTCACATCACATCTCATCCATTCACATCTACCTCGATTCACATCACATCACATCTCATCTCATCCATTCACATCTATCCCGATTCACATCACATCACATCCATTCACATCAAATCTCATCCATTCATATCTATCCCGAATCACATAACATCACATCCATTCATATCACATCTCATCCATTCACATCTACCCCGATCCACATCACATCACATCACATCTCATCCATTCACATCTATTTACATCACGTCACATTCATATCCATTCACATCTCATCACATCTATTCACATGCATCACATTCATTGCATCCCCATCCCATCACATACATTTTATCCCCATTACATCACGTCCACATCTATCCACATCACATCTCATTCATTCCATCCACATTACATCATGTCCACATCTATCCACATCATATCTCATTCATTCCTTCCACATCATATCTTATTCATTCCATCCACATTACATCACATCCACATCTCATCACATCCATACACATCCCATCTCATTCATCCACATCCATCCAATCATTCACATGCAGGTCTATCCACATCCATCCATTCATTCACATTCACATTTATCACTTCACATCTTATTCTCATCCATTTACATCACATCATACCCATACATCTCATTCACATCTATTCACATTCACATCCACATATATTTACATCATATCACATTTCATCCACATCTCATCACATTCACATCCACATCCCTTTACATCACATCACATCTCATCCACATCCATTTATAGCATATCCACATCCATTTACATCACATAACATCCTTTCACATATCCTCACATCTCACATCCATTTCCACATCCATTTACATCACATCACATCTTATCACATCCACTCACATCTATTCACATTGCATTCACATTTAGTAACATTTTCTTTTTTTATACCGATGGGACTTTTCTAAATTTTTGCCAATTGCTTGGCCTAGTTAAAGGTACTTTTTCTCAATATTTTCATATTCTTTCTCAAATTTCTCAAGTGAAATATATTCGATATTTTTCTTTTGAGTAAAAGATTAATGGGGGGATTTACAAAAATCAATTCGACCCATATTTCCCAATAATGCTCAAAATTCCACTTTTGATAAATACTCATAATTTGAATTATGCTAAAAAATTCTCCTTTTTTATTTAATTTCTTGGATCTCAAATATCATGGAAATTCCTCTTTTTGAATTTAAATTATTGAATTCCAAATGTCATGGAAATTCCTCTTTTATCATTTAAATTTTCTCATACATAAAATAAATTTATTAAAAATTTCTCTTTAAATAAAAATATTTCTTATTTTAATATACCAAAATTTCTCTTTTTCCATTTAATTACATGGATCTCCATTATCATGGGAATTTCTCTTTTTGCATAAAAATAAAATTACCAAAAATTTCTCTTTTCTTTAATTAATTATTTATGCATAAACACTAAAAATTAGTTTCCCATGAATATGATGAAAATCATTCATTTAGCATAGGATATTCAACCCTAGAATATGGTAGGAAGTCCTCTTTTAGCATTATGCATAAAAATAAGATATGTAATATTTTTTAAAAATTTTTACCATTTCACTGTTATTACTCATAATTTTAAATTTTCTCTAAAAACAATAAGACATTGATAGAAGATCCATCCATAAACTTAAATCCAATTTATGGAATTAAAACATAAATTTAGCTATAATCATAATCTTAATTATGATTAATCTACTAGATTAGGCTATTTCTACTATTCTTCTTTTTCCAAAATGATACGAATATCTCTTTTACATTTAGAATCACTTAATGTAGTTTTTCAACTACTTTTAATAAGTTACCATAATTTTGTTATCATAAAAGCATAAAAAAGCCATTTTCTTAACCTCTAGCTTTACAAGCTTAGAGGTTGATTTTGAATTAAGAATTTATCAATGAGAAGTATTCATTTGCTAAAGAATTAGTCATAGGAATGACTATTCTTTTGAGAGAGAGAGCTATACATAAAAAGCATTCTAATTAAGCATCCTAATTAAGCATAAAGATTAACCTTTTGTGATTATTAAAACTCTTAGAGAAAGCTTGATTTGCATTAAAAACAACTAGTTAGAAACTTCTCGAGCTCTAGAGGGGTTAAGAAGTGAAATGATTGAGAATATTAATGAAAATCATGAAATTACTTCTTACCTCTAGATTTGGCTTGCTTCTTTATCTTAGAAGGAAGCCCCCAACCAATCAATTAGTTTAGTATGTTGAGAAGAAAGTTCCAAGGATTGTTAAAGAGAGAGAGAAGCTCCAAGCTCTCCAAAAGTAGAGGATTTTCAAGGGATAATAGAAAATATCATTATTTTAATGTAATACTGGCATGGTATAGTTCACATATTTTTTTATAAAAGACTAAGGATCTATTTATAGGTGAGGGAGGCCACTAACCAAGTCCAACTAGTTTCTAGAAATTTCCAGGTTCAGTTTGGCTCAATTTGGACAAGATTTGGATCAGTTTAGCTCCCTTTTTGATTTGGTTTGATCCAAGAGAGAGGAGAGATAAAAATATCACAATTTTTTTGAATTAAAAACTCATCCACATGTGTGAAATAGGCGCCTACCTCAAGAGTCCCCCTCTCCTTACCAAGGTGTCAAAAATGCATCATTATTCTAAAATATCTCATTTTTTTAGTAATATCTCATAGTTTTTAACTAATAAACCTTGTGCTTAGTCAACTCTTCATCTTATGTGAGTATTTACTTATTTTTGTGTATTTTCTTTTACTCTTTTGGATTTATCTCATCCCCACACCTGGATTAATCCAATTGGCCCATTGAAACCTTAATTGGACCATAATCTAAAAATTTCTAAAAATGTAGACCCTTAGGCTAAGGTCCTTTATACCCATTTTCAATTAATTCCAAAGGCACATTGGAAAGTTTTTTTTGAATTCTTGTTGTTTCAGGGAAATCCATTTTAGACACTTTGAGGATTTTTATATCCAAGGATATCTCATTTTTGGATTATCTCTCTCTAGACATTTTCTCTCTCTCTAGGCCAAAATAGGGTAAAACAAGATCTTTCTTCTGTTTCAGAGAGGGGAATAATTTTAAGAACAGAAGGGGAGGTTCTTACACCTTTATACCTCAAAAGCTGTAGGGAGGAATCTTACATCCTGCCCCTCTTAAAAAACGCGAGATGTCCTCATCTCGCACAGCTGGAGGAGAAACTCTTTCCCTTAAGATCTAACTGATTCTGGGGTTCCTTATAGTCTGGTCAACCCAAACAGAATCCTGGATAAAGATCCCTTCTACAAGAAGAACATACAGGACTCATTATTAGATAACAATTCATTCAGAATATATCATTCATATCCTTAACACAATATTGGTCCATCCTCATCACATCTCATCCATTCTCATCTACCCATATCCACATCACATCACATCACATCCATTCACATCTCATCTCATCCATTCACATCTACCCCGATCCACATCACATCACATCACATCCATTCTCATCACATCTCATCCATTCACATCTATCTCGATTCACATGACATCCATTCACATCACATCTCATCCATTCACATCTATCTCGATTCACATGACATCCATTCACATCACATCTCATCCATTCACATCTATCCCGATTCACATCACATCCATTCACATCTATCCCGATTCACATCACATCACATCCAGTCACATTCACATCTATCCCGATTCACATCACATCACATCCAGTCACATCTCATCTCATCCATTCACATCTATTCCGATTCACATCACATCACATCTATTCACGTCACATCTCATCCATTCACATCTACCCCGATTCACATCACATCTCATCCATTCACATCTATCCTGATTCACATCACATCACATCCATCACATCACATCTCATCCATTCACATCTATCCAGATTCACATCACATCTCATCCATTCACAGCTACCTTGCTTCACATCACATCACATCACATCCACTCACATCACATCTCATCCATTCACATCTATCCCGATTCACATCACATCACATCACATCTCATCCATTCACATCTATCCCGATTCACATCTCATCCATTCACATCTATCCCGATTCACATCACATCACATCCATTCACATATCATCTCATCCATTCACATCTACCCCAATCCACATCACATCACATCACATCCATTCTCATCACATCTCATTCATTCACATCTATTTACATCACATCACATTCAAATTTAATCGCATAATCTTATTTTTATGCAAAAAGAGAAATTCCCATGATAATGGAGATCCAGGTAATTAAATGGAAAAAGAGAAATTTTGGTATATTAAAATAATGAATATTTTAATTTAAAGAGGAATGTTTAATAAATTTATTTTATGTATGAGAAAATTTAAATGATAAAAGAGGAATTCCCATGACATTTGGAATTCAATCATTTAAATGCAAAAAGAGGAATTCCCATGATATTTGAGATCCAAGAAATTAAATGGAAAAAGAGAAATTTTTAGCATAATTAAAATTATGAGTATTCATCAAAAGTGAAATTTCGAGCACTATTGGAAAATATTGGTAGAATTAAATTTTGTAAATCCCATTATTCTTTTACTCAAAAGAAGAATATCAAATATATTTCACTTGAGAAATTTGAGAAAGAATATGAAAATATCCGTCGAGAAATAGTACCTTTAACTAGGCCAAGCAATTGGTAGAAATTTAGAAAAGTCCCATCGGTATCGAAAATAGAAAATGTTACTATATGTGAATAAGATGTGAATGTGATGTGAGTGGATGTGATAAGATGTGATGTGATGTAAATGGATGTGGATATGGATGTGATAAGATGTGGTGTGATGTAAATGAATGTGGATGGGATGTGAGGTGATGTAAATAGATGTGGATGTGAATGAAGAGATGAGAATGAGATGTGAGGATATGTGAAAGGATGTGAGGTGATGTAAATGGATATGGATGTGATATAAATGGATGTGGATGTGGATGTGGATGAGATGTGATGTGATGTAAAGGGATGTGGATGTGAATGTGATATGAGATGTGAATGAAATGTGATATGATGTGAATATATGTGGATGTGAATGTGATGAGATGTGGATGAAATGTGATATGATGTGAATATATGTGGATGTGAATGTGAATAGATGTGAATGAGATGTGATGATATGTATGGGTGTGATGTGATGTAAATGGATGAGAATAAGATGTGAAGTGATAGATGTGAATGTGAACGAATGGATGGATTTGGATAGACGTGCATGTGAATGACTGGATGGATGTGGATGAATGAGATGGGATGTGTATGGATGTGATGAGATGTGGATGTGATGTAATGTGGATGGAATGAATGAGATATGATGTGGATAGATGTGGATGGAATGAATGAGATATGATATGGATAGATGTGGACGTAATGTAATGTGGATGGAATGAATGAGATATGATGTGGATGGAATGTGGGTAGATGTGGATAGATGTGGATGGAATGTGGATGTGGATGGAATGAATGAGATGTGATGTGGATAGATGTGGACGTGATGTAATGGGGATAGAATGTATGTGATGTGATGGGGGATGCAATGAATGTGATGCATGTGAAGAAAAATTTCTCTTTTTTTAATTAATTATTTATGCATAAACACTAAAAAATAGTTTCCCATGAATATGATGAAAATCATTCTTTTAGCATAGGATATTCAGTCCTAGAATATGGTAGGAAGTCCTCTTTTAGCATTATGCATAAAAATAAAATATCAATTTTTTTTTCAAAAATTTTACCATAGCTTTGCTGCTATTAGTGATAATTTTTAGTTTTTTCTAGAAAGAATAAGACATTGCAATATAATTACGATAGAAGATCTATCCATAAACTTAAATCCAATTTATGGAATTAAAACATAAATTTAGCCATAATCATAATCTTAATTATGATTAATCTATTAGATTGGGCTATTTCCACTATTCTTCTTTTCCCAAAATGATAGGAATATCTCTTTTACATTTAGAATCACTTAAAGTAACTTTTCAACTACTTATAAGAATTTACCATAATTTTACTATCATAATAGCATAAAAAAGCCATTTTCTTAACCTCTAGCTTTACAAGCTTAGAGATTGATTTTGAATTAAGAATTTATCAACGAGAAGCATTCATTTGCTAAAGAATTAGTCATAGGAATGACTATTCTTTTGGGAGAGAAAGCTATACATAAAAAGCATTCTAATTCAGCAAGCTCCACGAGCTTGGTATGAAAAGATACATGCATATTTGACTGCACATGGTTTTCAGAATAGTCCAACAGAAAGCACTTTGTATGTTAAACGTGTGGATGATGTACATCTAATCATTGCTCTCTATGTCGATGACATGCTACTCACAAGACCAAATGAGAGTCATATTGCTGATTTTAAGGCTGATTTGAATGCCTCTTTTGAGATGTCAGATTTGGGGCATTTGCATCATTATTTGGGGATACAATTTAAGCAGTGTGATGGAGGTATTGCTTTGTGTCAGACAAAGTATATTGAGACATTGTTGCGGAGATTTGGCCGTGAAGACTGCAAGCCTATTACTACTCCAATGGAGATAGGTTTGAAGTTGAGTCTTCCTGATGCTGGAGATCACTTTGATGTCACACTCTATCACACAGCTGTTGGTTGCCTCATTTATGTATGCATTACGAGGCCAGACATTCAGTTTACAGTCTCACAGGTGAGCAGGTTTATGCATAGCCCAGTGTCTCAGCATTGGAAGGCAGTTAAATGCATCTTTCACTACTTGAGTGGCACTATACATCTTGGGTTGTTTTATCCCAAGGGGAGATCGTTGCCGCCAGATTTACATGCTTTTTCAGACTCAGATTGGGCTATGACACAAGAGTGTCCACAAGTGGTTTTGGTTTCATGCTCGGTAGCTCATGCATATCTTGGTTGAGCAAGAAGCAACCTACTGTGGCCACTTCTAGTTGTGAAGCTGAGTACAGGGCATCTTTCACAGCTACGGTTGAGTGTGTGTGGCTCAGAGACGGCTTATGGCTAACTTGGGTGTTAGAGAGGAGTTTGCCACCTCTATCTACACTGATAGTCAGAGCGCATTGGCAGTTGCGAGAAACCCAGTTTTTCATGCTCGCACAAAGCACATTGAGGTGCATTATCACTATGTCAGGGAGAGACTCTCAGCAAGAGAGATCAGCTTGGCATTATGTGCCAACACAGGACAACCTCGTCGATCTTTTCACAAAGGCGCTTCCTCGTGAGAAGTTTGAAGCTTTCCGCAAAGCTTTGGGCTTGCTCCCCTTTGTGGACTGATCTACTTTGGGCATGGCACTTCCCTATACATGAGTGCCAGCTCTCATTCACACCATCACTCCCAGGGGGATTTGTTACCATATATATAGGCACTGATGTGTGTGAACACACTTATGACCGCCACCGGGGCAGTTTTTTCCTCCTTAGGAGGTTTTTTCCCTCGGCTTGTATATACGCCCATCATTCTAGGGATTACTTATCTTTGTACATTGACACAATCTAATACACTGTGTTGTGTGCACTCTTGCTTCTTCTTCTCCAAGCTTTGTGTGCTTTCTTGCAACCCTAATTCCAACAGGAATATCTCTTTTACATTTAGAATCACTTAAAGTAGCTTTTCAACTACTTATAAGAATTTACCATAATTTTGTTATCATAAAAGCATAAAAAAGCCATTTTCTTAACCTCTAGCTTTACAAGCTTAGAGATTGATTTTGAATTAAGAATTTATCAACGAGAAGCGTTCATTTGCTAAAGAATTAGTTATAGGAATGACTATTCTTTTGGGAGAGAGAGCTATACATAAAAAGCATTCTAATTCAGCATAAAGATTAACCTTTTTGTCACTAATCATTAAAACTCTTAGAGAGAGCTTGATTTGCATTAAAAACAACTAACTAGAAACTTCTCGAGCTTGAGAGGGGTTGAGAAGTGAAATGATTGAGAATATTAATGAAAACCATGAAATTACTTCTTACCTCTAGATTTGGCTTGCTTCTTTATCTTAGAAGGAAGCCCCCAACTAATCAATTGGTTTAGTATGTTGAGAAGAAAGCTCCAAGGATTGTTGAAGAGAGAGAGAGAAGCTCCAAGCTCTCCAAAAGTAGAGGATTTTCAAGGGATAATAGAAAATATCATTATTTTAATGTAATACTGGCATGGCTCCAAGATATTTCTATTCTAACGTAGTTAAGAGCCTTAACTAACCAAACTGATCCGACCGAACCCTTAAGTCACATGATCAAATCAAGGAAAAGACTTGCACTTGGATCATAGACACCAACGCTTTTTTCCTCATCGAGAGGCATAGCCCTTGATTCTTTTCCATAGAACAAAAACTATCTGGGATTTACTTCATCTATCGTACCATAACAGAATTGAGTCTCATTTTAGGAATCCATCAGTCTAGCCTAACCCCATCCAATCCCATGGGTTAGAGCCAACCACCCAACCACTGTAGTGATAGGATCCATTTAGGAATTTGGTTATGTTTTGTCCCGGGTACCAGGGAAAAGAGTTCCCAGGCCCCCTAGCCGGCGCTTCAAGCAAACTTTAAGATAGTCACACCACTTACACACCCAATATAAAATTGCATGTTTCACAGATTCAGCTGTCTTTAAAACAATCTTTTAATGAAACCATAGTATCACTAATCATAATCCTCCAAAATATCCGGTTGAATTCTAATTTCCAATCATTCCTTCATCGGTGTACTATGGCATCATTGGCAACCAGAACGCTCACCACCTATTCACTCAGGGGCCTTTTCGATAGTTTCTAGCTCATAGTACCTGGAAATATATTTACTTATAAAAATCCAGATGCACTCTCCGTTGAAGATCAGCAAGATCAACCAACAGATCCATATAAAAGAGCCATGGACTCATCCGTTGAGGACCAGCAAGGTCAATCAACCAGATCCATGCCCGCGTTCAAAAAACAACTCTAACTGCTTGTTCCATTTTCTTCCTCGATGCACGCGTGGGTATCTTCAACGACCCAGAGCCCGAGCACCGTATGGTCAGCACCCTTTAGGATCCTTCGCAGGTCACCTAGCGCTTCACTCATAGGCTGCTTCCTTGGTCCCTCATCCACCGTACCAGAAGCTCAACATTTAAATCGAACCAAGGCTGGTCAAGACCTCGGGGGCCGACCTTGCTACGTCCTCTGTTGACTCTCCATCAGTTGTTGCAACTTTATCAATTTGATCTCCACGATCTCATTCAGGTTAAAATGCTTTCCCAGCATTCTTGACATAAAACAGTCATTTAAAAACAGGTCATAATTCCAGTTTCTAACGAACTCTCATCTTTCCACATTGTTCTACATTTTTTCTCGTTATTCCACATTCTTCTACATCAATTCACATTGCTTAATCCACATCCAATCATATGTATTCCCATCGTCCTTCATCCATTCTCATCCAATCACATCATATTACATCTCATCATATTTATCCTCATCACATCTCATCCATTCTCATCTACCCATATCCACATCACATCACATCACATCCATTCACATCTCATCTTATCCATTCACATCTACCTCGATCCACATCTCATCTTATCCATTCACATCTACCCCGATCCACATCACATCACATCTCATCCATTCACATCTATCCCGATTCACATCACATCACATCCATTCACATCACATCATCTTATCCATTCACATCTATCCCGATTCACATCCATTGACATCACATCATCTTATCCATTCACATCTATCCCGATTCACATCACATCACATCCATTCACGTCACATCTCATCCATTCACATCTACCCCAATTCACATCACATCCATTCACATCACATCTCATCCATTCTCATCTATCCCGATTCACATCACATCACATCCATCACATCACATCTCATCCATTCACATCTACCTCGATTCACATCACATCACATCTCATCCATTCACATCTATCCCGATTCACATCACATCACATCCATTCACATCAAATCACATCCATTCACATCACATCACATCCATTCACATCAAATCTCATCCATTCACATCGATCCCGAATCACATAACATCACATCCATTCATATCACATCTCATCCATTCACATCTACCCCGATCCACATCACATCACATCACATCCATTCTCATCACATCTCATCCATTCACATCTATTTACATCACGTCACTTTCACATCCATTCACATCTCACCGCATCTATTCACATGCATCACATTCATTGCATCCCCATCCCATCACATATATTCTATCCCCATTACATCACATCCACATCTATCCACATCACATCTCATTCATTCCATCCACATTACATCACGATTGCATCCCCATCCCATCACATATATTCTATCCCCATTACATCACATCCACATCTATCCACATCACATCTCATTCATTCCATCCACATTACATCACGTCCACATCTATCCACATCATATCTCATTCATTCCATCCACATCATATCTTATTCATTCCATCCAGATTACATCACATCCACATCTCATCACATCCATACACATCCTGTAAGGTTCCCCCCTTCTAAAATAGGAGAAACACTTAAGATAGTCCACTAAGTCTTAACTTGGAGAAAATTTCCTATTTATCGACACCTTGACCATGTAGAGATTCAAGGATACGATTCATAGGTAAGACCTAGTCCTATCCCGCAGGGGAAGCGTGATCTTCTAAAAGTCAAATCACCCATAAGGTAATTTATCATAAATTGGGCAACTACTAGACTTGATTTCTAGAGGCAATGCTTTTTTCCTCATCCATGCAAGGCACAGCTGCCGCCGCTGACCTAGTCTTCTAGAATAGAGTTGCCCAAGAACCTAATTATCTAGCATAGGGCTTTCACTTAATCTGTTGGAAAGCTACTCGACTAATCGGGTCCACCCGTCTGTAGGATGGTGCCATCGGGGCATTCCATCCTCCCACTTTCCACCTTACTCATGCGTCAATTTGTTTTCTAATTAATCCTACCACACTGTTTGACATAAATAAACATGTTCCTTAATTAAGGCCCTTTTCACAAGGTTTGTTAAAACAGCCTTTTTACACAATACAATCATGCCAAAGACAAGATATATATATAAAAAGTTTATACATGAATCAATTCCATACAAGCCAAATCGGCTCTCTTATTCTTTTCCTTTATTCTGTCGATGATCTAGAATTCGGCCTTCCAGCCTCTACATGCTGGGCAAAACACTACGGGACCATACACCTCATCGTCAGCTCTGCTGGCAAGGACTCAAGCCGGCCTGTCGCCCTCTCAGGCTCCATCGCTCGATCCTCCCACCCCTCAGAGGGATGTCTGCACACTAGGGTGGGCTTATTTACTGCACTAGCCTGGGCCCTCAGAACTAGGCAGCATCATAACCTCTCGCCTCAATCGGCGAACCTTATTCTCCCAATGGTATGAGGGATACCTTGGGCCATTCCCGGGCTTTGCCTAACGACGCCGCCCGGCTACACAAGCACGGAACGGAGTTAGCGTTGAAGCCAGGAAAAACTTGCACTCTTTAAAGATAACAATTTCAATGCAATTTATTGTGAATACAGCATCACATAATTCATAACTTCATACAATTTTATGTCATTATTTCTAAAAGGAAAAGATACACATTTATTAGCACTAATATAAAAAAAAACTCTTCTTTAAAATATAACCAAGCTAACCTGGTCACCATTTCCTTGAGGAGCTTGAAGAGGGAGGGCATCGGGAGCATCTTCCCTAATCTCGTTGTTGCGCGCTCCTCTCGAGGTAATATTCTGACGTTTTCGGGATGGGGCCATCTTGGACATCGACTTGTAGGGCCTCGCCCCCACGGTCGAAACGCTCGGATCTTAATTCTGAGATCGTTTGCTCACCGTATGAGCAAAAGACTATAGCGCATGAACCCTTTCTTAAGGCAAAAACCTCTTATTAAAGTCTACACAAATGGGGGGGGGATTGTGAGATGTCCTTAAGACAAAAAACATTTTGCTAAAGGGGAGAAGGGTTGAGGGCTGTTGTAAGTCTCTTCACACCGGGGGGGAGAAGAGTTAAGGAAACTGCCTCCTAGCAAGAGGGGGATGGAGGAAAATTGCCTTATCTGAAAAGAGGCAAATGAGGGGGTGTGAGAGGGATGGCTGCAAGGGGCGGCTGTACTACAGCAAGTACACTGCACAGGCATAGACGATGGTACAACAGGGCATACGCTGCGCAGAAATGCGTGTTGCTTGTGGAGCACCCCGGGGGTTTATATAGCTATGGGGTATGGGTACAGGCGCTGTGCAAAGGCGCTGTGCAAAGCAAGGACGAAAGGACGGTGTACCATCAAAGGGTATGGATCAGTGGCCTGCATGGGTCTAGGGAAAAGGTACGGTGTCGGTTATTTCAGGGAAAGGAGTGGTATGTGTGCACCTTATCTGGTATGGGGCAGCATGGGTGTCCACGTAGCTGTACGTGTAAACCACACAGTGGGTAGCCGTCCTTTGGTTCTTGTGTGGCCATCGTACGGGCACCCTGGTAAGTGTGTATGCTCCAAATTTTTGGGACGGGGTTCCCAAATTTGGGACGCCCGCCTCGATTTGCGTGTCCGGGGGCGATTTTTTTTTTGTCCAGGAGGTTCTCCTAGTCGTTGGGGTTCAGACCGTTCATCAATCGGACGCCCGATCGTTAAGGTTTAAAGGTCGTCGCTTTTTAACTAAAATGACTGAAATTTACGTATAAGCTTGATCCGATGTCTGTTTTGGATGCTGTAAAATCCTATATTAGGATAGAATCATGCGTAAATTCTAAATTTGGACTCATAATTTGAAGATTCTAAGTAGAAATGACTCAAATAATAAAATCATTGATTTTTATACCATAAAAACTCATAAATTTATCTATTACATGGACATTTCTTTATTAGTGAAGATGGGTATGTTACATCCTTCTCCCCTTAAAGAAATCGAGATGTCCTCATCTCGTCATGAATTGGGGATAATCCTTTAAGAGTGTAGCTTCATCTTCCCAAGTTGCATCCTCTTCAGGGTAATCTTTCCACTGTACTAGATGTTCTACAAGAGTTCTATTTCGGAGTTGCCTTTCCCTAGAATCTTTGATGCTACTGGGCTATAATTCAAGGACTCCTTGAGTAGGGATTACAACTTGTTCATCATCAAGAATATGATCGAGACTGGGTATATATGGTTTTAACAAACTTACATGAAATACATTATGGACTTTGATATGCTGGAGGTTGGAGTTTGTAGGCACTTTTACCTAGACACTTGATAACTGTATAGGGACCACAATACCTAGGGCTGAGTTTCTTATATTTCCCAAGTGATAGAGAACTTCATTTGGGTCGCACTCGTAGAAGAACTCTGTCTCCTTCCTTGAAGATCCTTTCAGACCTCTTGGTGTCAGCATAATGCTTTTATCGATCTTGGGCAGCTTTAATATCCTTTTGGATTGCCTTGGTTTGTTCCTCCATCTCTTCGAGCATTTTCCTAGATGCCTCAACTCTTATGGTCAGATTAGAGAAATTTAGAGGAGACAAGCATTCTTGCCCATAGAGTGCTTTGAATGGTGACATTCTTATGCTCTGATGATAAGATGCATTGTAGGCAAATTCTACCACAGGAAGGTATTGAATCCACCTTCTTGGTTCTTGTCCACAATATGCTCTGAGAATGTCTTCAATTACTTGATTGACTCTATCAATCTGGCCATCGGTCTCTAGATGATAAGCTATGCTAAAGCAAAGTTGAGTTCCCAGGGCTTGAAATAAGGACTGCCAGAACTTTGAAGAAAGTGAAGTCAGAATCTCGATCACTTACTATCCTTTTTGGGAGACCATGAAGTTTGAGGACTTCCTTGATGAATATTCGAGCAGCATCAGAAGCTTTGAAGGTCTTCTTCGCTGGCATAAGGTGAGCTACTTTGGTAAGTAAGTCCACTACTACCAGAATGGAGTCATATCCTCCTTGAACAGTGGGGAGACTTGTGACAAAATCCATACTAATGCACTCCCACTTCATTTGGGGAATATCCAAGGGTTGAAGTTTTCTAGGCATCTTAACCCTTTCAGCTTTGATCCTTTGGCATGAGAGACATTGCTTCAAGTACCGAAGGATATCATTTTTCAAGCCTACCCAATGAAAGCTCCTTCTTATGGCATTTAATGTTTTTGCATAGCCTGGGTGTCCTGCAGAGCAGGACTATCATGAGCTTCATGGAGGATTAGTTTCTTTAAAGCAGGATCCTTAGGGATACATAGCCTGTGATTGAAGTAGAGGCTTCCTTCATGAGTGGAGTATCCCTTGATTAAATTCTTCTCTTTCTCTGAATTTCCCCCTTCTTCTACTAACTTCATCATCCTCTGATAATCTGGATCATGAGATGAGACTTCTTCCACCTTGACCAGTATGGGATTATTTGGCATTGAAATTGCACTCAAGAAAGATTTGCGGCTAAGTGCATCTGCTACCACATTATCTTTCCCAGGGCGGAATTTGATGTCGAAGTCATATTCTTGTAGAATTTCAATCCATCTCCTTTGCCGCATATTGAGATTAGGGTGGATAAGATCCACTTTAGACTTTTGTGGTCAGTTACAAGCTGGAATTTGCCCCCCAAGAGATAATGTCTCCATAATTTGAGGCAATGAACAACTGTAAGAGCTCCAAATCATGGGTGGCATAATTTGCTTCATATTGTTGCCATATATATAGGCAGTGATGTGTGTGAACACACTTAGGACCGCCGGGGCACTTTTTTCCTCTTTAGAAGGTTTTTTGCCCCGGCTTGTATATACGCCCATCATTCTAGGGCTAACTCATCTTTTGTACATTGACACAATCTAATACATTGTGTGTTGTGTGCATTCTTGCTTCTTCTTCTCCAAGCTTTGTGTGCTTTCCTGCAACCCTAATTCCAACAATTGGTATCAGAGCAGGCATCGGCTCCCAGGGCTACACCGCTAGCACCCTCCGACTCACGTTCTCTGATTGAGGTGAGCTTTCACGAGCGCTTGCAGGTCCCTATACTCTGCAGATTGCATCTGAGGCCGTTTCGGGCTCCGTTTTTGCATTACAAGTTCTGCACAAGTGTTTTCGTCATTTTGTGCAGAAATTTCGACAGTGCAATTTTCTACAAAACAGGCATACGTATTCTATTGTGGACCGTGCTACATAGCACGAGTTGTTTTCGGTTCAGTCTTTGCTTCATTACAGGTAGCTTTTGCATCAGTTTCAGTCAGTGAGACCATGGCTGATAACAGCAATGATGTATTTCGCATGTTGTCTGCTGCTGCTGATGACTTATTGGATGGAGACAGCAACTACCCACTTTGGGCATATATGATGCAACATGTTTTGGTTGCAAAAGGAGTGTGGAACATTGTGCAGGGTATGGATGTACGTCCAGGTTCTGTGGATGTAGGATCTGTTGAGGATGTTGCAGGTTCTAGCAGCTCTACTGTTGCTGGCTGTTTTACCCACTGCTGAACAAGCTCGTTGGGATGGTAAAGATGTGCAGGCTCATGCCGTGATTGCACTTTCTGTCAAACGTAACATCACTCCACATATTCGTTCAGCTAAAATAGCAAAACAGGCTTGGGATATTCTAGCTGGTTTGTATGCAGGTCATAACGAGGCAAAAATCTCTTACCTGCGTAAAGAGCTAGAATCAAAGATTATGTAGGAAGATGATGACATGAATGTTTTTCTTATTACTGAGATTAAAGATCTCAAGGAACAGTTGATTTTTGTAGGTGAGATTATTCCTGATCATTCTCTTGTGCAGACTGTTCTTGATGCTTTACCTAAGTCATATCAGACTTTTGCTTCCACGTGGAGACTTGTTACTGAGGACAGACCTGATGTTGTCAAGTATGATACTTTAGTCAACAAGCTCTTGCAAGAAGCGTAGTCCACGCAAAACAAGGCTATAGGCTGCGTGCAATTGATCAAGCATTTGTTGCTGCCTAGCAGAGAAGAAGTGGTAAGGCAGCCCCTTCCACTGTTTCTTCTCCTATTAGTAGGTCTGCAACTTCTTCTCCTTCCACAGGTAGCAACAATAGGTCTGAGAAGGCTCTTGATAAAGGCAAGAAAAAGATCAGGTGCAACTATTATAAGGCAACGGATCATGTCATTAAGAATTACCCTAAGCTAAAGGCTAAAGAGGCAAAGAAGAAAGAGTCAAATGCAGCCACAATAGCGGATGCTTCTACAAATGCAGATTCTGCAAATGTCATGCAGGATACAGAATGGGCGTTTAGCGTGTATTGCCAGTATGACCCATCTATACATGATGCATGTTTGGCAATTTCTGTTGACTCTGATGATGTATGGTATTTTGACAGTGGTGCTACAAAACACATTACCTCGCATCGTGATATGTTCACTTGTCTTTACGCTGTCCCTAATGGAAATACTGTCACATGTGCCAATAATGCTTCTTACCTAGTGAAGGGCATTGGTAAAATTATACTTACTACTGCAAATGGCAGTGCTTTCACACTTTCAAATGCTTTGTATGCACCAGGGATAAAGAAGAATCTATTGCCTGTCTCTGCGCTTGCTAGACTTGGACTTGTAGTCAAATTTGTGGGGGATAGATGTACTGTTCATGATTTGACTTCTGGTGATACGATTATTGTATCTGGCACCTTGTTTCGTGGGCTGTATAGGCTCAATTCTTATGACAAGTGTGTGGAAGATTTAGCAAATGCAGTTTCTGATGAAAAGGCAGTTTCAGATGCAAAACTATGGCATGCTCGTTTTGGTCATCTGAACTTTGCTAGTTTGCTGCGTTTGCAGAAATTTGATATGGTTGCTTCATTGCCCCCTCTTGAGACACCATTGAAACATGTTTGTGAAGGCTGTATTTTGGGCAAAATGCAGCGTTCTGCATTTCCAAAGGATAGTTCTGTGTGCGGGCCACTCACAAATTGCAACTTGTACATAGTGATGTATGTGGGCCTATGCAAACTCCATCATTTGGTAAACACTTGTACTTCGTGACTTTCATTGATGATTACTCAAGGCATGCATGGGTATATCCACTGAAGGCAAAGTCCGAAGTGTTTTTGTGCTTCAATCATCTTTAACTTTTTAATCCAATGAATCCGCTTTAGGTCAGTGGTAAGGTTCCCAATTCGATCTGCTCGGATGAAGAAATATCTTGGTCCACGACTCTAGAAATCTCTACCCCATCCTCTTTCAATACGAGAGAAATGAGGGAGGGACATCTTCTCTAGTATCTGCACCATGGTGTCACGGAACTCGAAATTTGAGGAGTGACTAGCAGTCTCGAAGATGCATTGGAAAACTAGAAACTTCGAGTAGGCATCTTCCTCTTCCTACAATCATTCAAACATCAATTCAACTTCAAGTAGGCATCTTCCTCTTCCTACAATCATTCAAACATCAATTCAACTTGTTTGTTTTAGTAGGATGTTTTTATTAATTAGTATTATGTTAGGTAAAACATTCATTACAAAACAGTCCTTAAATGGCAATTCCTAGGAGCTAAACTTGGCTGGGAGAAACACTTAAGATAGTTCACTAAGTCTTAACTTGGAGAAAATTTCCTATTTATCGACACCTTGACCATGTAGAGATTCAAGGATACAATTCATAGATAGACCTAGTCCTATCCCGCAGGGGAAGCGTGATCTTCTAAAAGTCAAATCACCCATAGGGTAATTTATCATAAATTGGGCAACTACTAGACTTGATTTCTAGAGGCAACGCTTTTTTCCTCATCCATGCAAGGCACAGCCGCTGCCGCTGACCTAGTCTTCTAGAATAGAGTTGCCTAAGAACCTAATTATCTAGTGTAAGGCTTTCACTTAATCTGTTGGAAAGCTACCCGACTAATCGGGTCCACCCGTCCGTAGGATGGTGCCATCGGGACATTCCATCCTCCCACTTTCCACCCTACTCACGCGTCAATTTGTTTTCTAATTAATCCTACCACACTTTGACATAAATAAACATGTTCCTTAATTAAGGTCCTTTTCACAAGGTTTGTTAAAATAGCCTTTTTACACAATACAATCATGCCAAAGACAAGATATATATATAAAAAGTTTATACATGAATCAATTCCACACAAGCCAAATCGGCTCTCTTATTCTTTTCCTTTATTCTGTCGATGATCTAGAATTCGGCCTTCCAATCTCTACATGCTGGGCAAAACCCTACGGGACCATACACCTCATCGCGTCGGCCGTTGGCGAGGACTCAAGCCGGCCTCTCACCCTCTCAGGCTCCATCGCTCGATCCTCCCACCCCTCAGAGGGATGTCTGCACACTAGGGTGGGCTTATTTACTGCACTAGCCTGGGCCCTCAGAACTAGGCAGCATCATAACCTCTCGCCTCAATCGACGAACCTTATTCTCCCAATGGTATGAGGGATACCTTGGGCCATTCCCGGGCTTTGCTAACGACGTCGCCCGGCTACACAAGCACGGAACGGAGTTAGCGTTGAAGCCAGGAAAAACTTGCACTCTTTAAAGATAACAATTTCAATGCAATTTATTGAATACAGCATCACACAATTCATAACTTCATACAATTTTATGTCATTGTTTCTAAAAGAAAAAGATACATATTTATTAGCACTAATATATAAAAAAACTCTTCTTTAAAATATAGCCAAGCTAACCTGGTCACCATTTCCTTGAGGAGCTTGAAGAGGGAGGGTTGGCGGGAGCATCTTCCCTAATCTCGTTTGTTGCGCGCTCCTCTCGAGGCAATATTCTGACGTTTCTGGGATGGGGCCATCTTGGACGTCGACTTGTAAGGCTCGCCGTTGCGGTCGAAACGCTTCAGTCGGATCTCAATTCTGAGATCGTTTGCTCACCGTATGAGCAAAAGACTATAACGCATGAACCCTTTCTTAAGGCAAAAACCTCTTATTAAAGTCTATGCAAATGGGGGGGATTGTGAGATGTCCTTAAGACAAAAAACGTTTTGCTAAAGGGGAGAAGGGCTAAGGGCTGCTGGAAGTCTCTTCACACGGGGGGAGAAAAGTTAAGGACACTGGCTCCTAGCAAGAGGGGGATGGAGGAAAATTGCCTTATCTGAAAAGAGGCAAATGAGGGGGTGTGAGAGGGGTGGCTGCAAGGGGCGGCTGTACTACAGCAAGTACACTGCACAGGGACAGACGGCGGTACGGACGGTGGTACAACAGGGCATACACTACACAAAAATGCATGTTGCCTGTGAAGCACCCCGGGGGTTTATATAGCTGTGGGGTATGGGTACGGGCGTTGCGCAAAGCAAGGACGAAAGGACGGTGTACCGTCAAAGGCTATGGATCAGTGGCCTGCATGGGTCTAGGGGAAAGGTACGGTGTCGGTTATCAAGGAAAGGAGTGGTACGTATGTACCTTATCTCGTCTGGGGCAGCATGGGTGTCCACGTAGCTGTACTTGTGGACCACACAGTGGGCGGCCGTCCTTTGGTTCTTGTGTGGCCATCGTACGAGCACCCTGGTAAGTGTGTACGCTCTAAATTTTTGGGGCAGGGTCCCCAAATTTAGGACGCTCGTCTCGATTTGCGTGTCGGATCGCCCCGAAGGGCGTATTTTTTTTTGTCCAAGAGGTTCTCCTGATCGTTGGGGTTCAGACCATTCGTCAATCGGACGCCCGGTTGTGCATTTATTGATCGTTGGGGTTCAGACCATTCGTCAATCGGATGCCCGGTCGTGCATTTATTAAGGTTTAAAGGTCGTCGCTTTTTAACTAAAATGATTGAAATTTGCGTATAAGCTTGATCCGGTGTCCGTTTCGGATGCTGTAAAATCCTATATTAGGGTAAAATCATGCGCAGATTCCAAATTAGGGCTGAGAATTTGAAGATTCTAAGTAGAAATGACTCAAATAATAAAATCATTGATTTTTATACCATAAAAACTCATAAATTTATCTATTACATGGACATTTCTTTATTTAGTGAAGATGGGTATGTTACACATCCCATCTCATTCATCAACATCCATCCAATCATTCACATGCACGTCTATCCACATCCATCCATTCATTCACATCTATCACTTCACATCCAGTCATTCACATTCACATCTATCACTTCACATCTTATTCTCATCCATTTACATCACATCACACCTATACATATCATCACATCCCATTCACATCTATTCACATTCACATCCATTTACATCACATCACACCTATACATATCATTCACATCTCATTCACATTCACATCCACATATATTTACATCATATCACATTTCATCCACATCTTATCACATTCACATCCACATCACATTTTCAACTACTTATAAGAATTTACTATAATTTTTATTATCATAAAAGCATAAAAAAGCCATTTTTGAACCTCTAGCTTTACAAGCTTAGAGATTGATTTTGAATTAAGAATTTATCAATGAAAAGCATTCATTTGCTAAAGAATTAGTCATAGGAATGACTATTCTTTTGGGAGAGAGAGCTATACATAAAAAGCATTCTAACTAAGCATAAAGATTAACCTTTTTGTGATTAATCATTAAAACTCTTAGAGAAAGCTTGATTTGCATTAAAAACTAGTGGCTTTGTTCAACTTATCTTCTTTCAACCAAAATTCAGGAATCATCATCTTTCAATCAGAATCCAAATCAACTCATCAATTCTCAAAACCAGAATTCTAAAATCATATCAACCAGCATTCGAATTCATCATCTAGATAGCATTTTTGCTTATAATTTCAAGGTCTTAGATTTACTCGTATATATTGTCAGTAAAGAGCTACAGATATACTCACGGTATACACGGGTAGTCACGGTCCTTGGAGTTATAAGGTAAATACTATCATATCTAGGCCTCAAGCATGATCAGATCAAGGAAAAGACTTGCACTTGGATCATAGAGACCAACGCTTTTTTCCTCATCGAGAGGCAGAGCCGTTGATTCTTTTCCATAGAACAAAGACTATCCGGGATTTACTTCATCTATCGTACCATAACAGAATTGAAACTCATTTTAGAGATCCATCAGTCCAGCCTAGTCCCATGGGTTAGCCAACCACCCAACCACTGTAGTGATAGGATCCATTTAGGAATTTGATTATGTTTTGTCCCGGGTACCAGGGAAAAGAGTTCCCAGGCCCCCTAGCCGGCGCTTCAAGCAAACTTCAAGATAGTCACACCACTTACACACCCAATATAAAATTGCCTGTTTCACAGATTCAACTGTCTTTAAAATAATATTTTATTGAAACCATAGTATCACTGATCATAATCCTCCAAAATATCTGGTTGAATTCTAATTTCCAATCATTCCTTCATCGGTGTACCTATGGCATCATTGGCAACCAGAACGCTCACCACCTGTTCACCTAGGGGCCTTTTCAATAGTTTCTAGCTCATAGTATACGAAAATATATTCACTTATAAAAATCCAGATGGACTCTCCGTTGTTGAAGATCAGCAAGATCAACCAGCAGATCCATATAAAAGAGCCATGGACTCATCCGTGTTGAGGACATCAAGGTCAATCAACCAGATCCTTGCCCGGGTTTAGAACACAATTCTAACTCCTTGTTCCATTTTCTTCCTCTACACACGTGAGGGTATCTTCGGTGACCCAGAGCCCGAGCACCGTATGGTCAGCACCCTCTAGGATCCTTCGCAGGTCACCTAGCGCTTCACTCATAGGCTGCTTCCTTGGTCCCTCATCCACCGTACCAGAAGCTCACCATTTAAATCGAACCGAGGCTGGTCAAGACCTCGGGCCGACCTCAGGCCGACCTTGCTACACGAGACGTCCTCCGTTGACTCTCTCTGTCAGCTGTTGCAACTTTATCAATTTGGTCTTCATGACCTCATTCACTCACAAGATGGTCAAAATGCTTTCCCAACATTCTTGACATAAAACAGTCATTTAAAAACAGGTCATAATTCCAGTTTCTAATGAACTCTCATCTTTCCACATTGTTCCACATCATTTCTCGTTATTCCACATTCATCTACATCAATTCACATTGCTTAATCCACATCCAATATCATATGTATTCCCATCGTCCTTCATCCATTCTCATCCAATCACATCGTCCTTCATCCATTCTCATCCAATCACATCGTATTACATCTCATCTCACATTTATCCTCATCACATCTCATCCATTCTCATCTACCCATATCCACATCACATCACATCTCATCTCATCCATTCACATTTACCCCGATCCACATCACATCATATCACATCCATTCTCATCACATCTCGTCCATTCACATCTATCCCGATTCACATCACATCCATTCATATCACATCTCATCCATTCACATCTATCCCGATTCACATCACATCACATCACATCCAGTCACATCACATCTCATCCATTCACATCTATCCCAATTCACATCACATCACATCTATTCACGTCAGTCCATCAGCACCCTCTAGGATCCATCAGTCCAACCTAACCCCATCGAGTCCCATGGGTTAGCCAACCACCCCAACCACTGTAGTAATAGGATCCATTTACGAATTTGGTTATGTTTTATCCCGGGTACCAGGGAAAAGAGTTCCCGGGCCCCCTAGCCAACGCTTCAAGCAAACTTCAAGATAGTCACACCACTTACACACCCAATATGAAATTGCCTGTTTCACAGATTCAACTGTCTTTAAAACAATCTTTTAATGAAACCATAGTATCACTGATCATAATCCTCTAAAATATCCGATTGAATTCTAATTTCCAATCATTCCTTCATCGGTGTACCTATGGCATCATTGGCAACCAGAACGCTCACCACCTGTTCACCTAGGGGCCTTTTCAATAGTTTTTAGCTCATAGTACACAGAAATATATTCACTTATAAATATCCAGATGGACTCTCCGTTGAAGACCAACAAGATCAACCAGCAGATCCATATAAAAGAGCCATGGACTCATCCGTGTTGAGCACCAGCAAGGTCAATCAACCAGATCCTTGCCCGGGTTCAGAAAACAACTCTAACTCCTTGTTCCATTTTTTTCCTCGACGCACGCGTGGGTATCTTCGGTGACCCAGAGCCCGAGCACCGTATGGTCAGCACCCTCTAGGATCCTTCGCAGGTCACCTAGCGCTTCACTCATAGGCTGCTTCCTTGGTCCCTCATCCACCGTACCAGAAGCTCACCATTTAAATCGAACCGAGGCTGGTCAAGACCTCGGGTCGACCTTGAGAGAAGCTACAAGCTCTCCAAAAGTAGAGGATTTTTAAAGGATAATAGAAAATATCATTATTTTAATGTAATACTGGCATGGTATAGTTCACAGATTTTTTTTACAAAAGACTAAGGATCTATTTATAGGTTAGGGGGGCCACTCACCAAGTCCAACTGGTTTCTAGAAATTTCCAGGTTCAATTTGGCTCAATTTGGACAAGATTTGGATCAGTTTGGCTCCCTTTTTTATTTGGTTTGATCCAAGAGAGATGAGAGATAAAAATATCACAATTTTTTTGAATTAAAAACTCATCCACATGTGTGAAATAGGCGCCTACCTCAAGAGTCCCCCTCTCCTTACCAAGGTGTCAAAAATGCATCATTATTCTAAAATATCTCATTTTTTTAGTAATATCTCATAGTTTTTAACTAATAAACCTTATGCTTAGTCAACTCTTCATCTTATGTGAGTATTTACTTATTTTTGTGTATTTTCTTTTACTCTTTTGGATTTATCTCATCCCCACACCTGGATTAATCCAATTGGCCCATTGAAACCTTAATTGGACCATAATCTAAAAATTTCTGAAAATGTAGACCCTTAGGCAAAGGTCCTTTATACCCATTTTCAATGAATTCCAAAGGCACATTGGAAAGTTTTTTTTGAATTCTTGTTGTTTCAGGGAAATCCATTTTAGACACTTTGAGGATTTTTATATCCAAGGATATCTCAGTTTTGGATTATCTCTCTCTAGACATTTTCTCTCTCTCTCTCTCTCTAGGCCAAAATAGGGTAAAACAAGATCTTTCTTCTGTTTCAGAGAGGGGAATAATTTTAAGAACAGAAGGGGAGGTTCTTACACCTTTACACCTCAAAAGCTGGAGGGAGGAATCTTACATCCTGCCCCACTTAAAAAATGCGAAATATCCTCATCTCGCAGTTGGAGGACAAACTCATCCACATGTGTGAAATAGGCGCCTACCTCAAGAGTCCCCCTCTCCTTACCAAGGTGTCAAAAATGCATCATTATTCCAAAATATCTCATTTTTTTAGTAATATCTCATAGTTTTTAACTAATAAACCTTGTACTAAGTCAACTCTTCATCTTATGTCAGTATTTACTCATTTTGGGTATTTTCTTTTATTCTTTTAGATTTATCTCATCCCCACACTTGGATTAATCCAATTGGCCCATTGGAACCTTAATTGGACGATAATCAAAACAATTCTGAAAATGTAGACCCTTAGGCTAAGGTCCTTTATACACATTTTCAAATAATTCCAAATGCACATTGGAATGTTCTGTTTGAATTTTTGTTTCAGGGGAATCCATTTTAGACACTTTTAGGATTTTTATATCCAAGGATATCTCAATTTTGGATTATCTCTCTCTAGGCCAAAACAGGGTAAAACAAGATCTTTCTTCTGTTTCAGAGAGGGGAATAATTTCAAGAACAGAGGGGGAGGTTCTTACACCTTTACACCTCAAAAGCTGGAGGGAGGAATCTTACATCCTGCCCCACTTAAAAAATGCGAAATATCCTCATCTCGCAGTTGGAGGACAAACTCTTTCCCTTAAGATCCAACAGATTCTGGGGTTCCTTATAGTCTGGTCAACCCAAACAGAATCCTGGGATAAAGATCCCTTCTACAAGAAGAACATATAGGACTCATTATCATATAACAATTCATTCAGAACATATCATTCATATCCTTAACACAGTAATGCTCCATCAGACCGGAAATTCCATCTAAACATTCCTCCACGGGAATTTCAGTTATGTAGGTTCTCAATTTGTCATCCCTTAATTTGAGCCACTGGGTCAAAGGTCAAACAGTAGCAATCTGTCAGCACAATCCACTAATCTCGTAGTGATTTGCTGAAGTCATTATCGCCATTCCAGTTATTAACATCATTACTGGGATTCGGCCCATTCATCCTCATTGTGGCTTTGTTCAACTTATCTTCTTTCAACCAGAATTCATGAATCATCATTTTTCAATCACAATCCAAATCAACTCATCAATTCTCAACCAGAATTCTAAAATCATATCAACCAGCATTCGAATTCATCATCTGGACAGCATTTTTGCTTATAATTTCAAGGTCTTAGATTTACTCGTATATATTGTCAGTAAAGAGCTGCAGATATACTCACGGTATATACGGGTAGTCACGGTCCTTGGAGTTATAAGGTAAATACCATCATATCTAGGCCTCAAGCAAGTCAAGGATTCCATACAATTGTGGTACTTCATAAATTTTTGACATTTCTTGCTTCTCAGTTGATCCACTTTAGCCAATTCGCTCTGATACCAGCTAAAAGATCCCTGCCCCCTCCGCGCAACGAAATTGGGGATGCTAGCAGGGGAAGTAGCACTTCTTGCATAGGGCAGAGCCTCTCACTCGAGGCCTCGCCCATCATCACGGATATCCGATCATCAGAGACTAATCCCTCGGTTCTTCCAAAACCGAACCTGAAAAAACTTCCCTCGCCCAGAAAGCACGGGTGATTCCTCCAGGATATTTCTATTGTAACCTAGTCAAGAGCCTTAACTAACCAAACGGATTCGCCGGAACCCGTAAGCCACATGATCAAATCAAGGAAAAGACTTGCACTTGGATCATAGAGACCAACGCTTTTTTCCTCATCGTCGAGAAGCACAGCCGTTGATTCTTTTCCATAAAACAAAGACTATCCGAGATTTACTTCATCTATCGTACCATAACAGAATTGTCTCATTTTAGGGATCCATCAGTCCAGCCTATCCAGTCTCATAGGTTAGCCAACCGCCCAACCACTGTAGTGATAGGATCCATTTAGGAATTTGGTTATGTTTTGTCCCGAGTACCAGGGAAAAGAGTTCCCAAGCCCCCTAGCCAGCGCTTCACACAAACTTCAAGATAGTCACACCACTTACACACCCATTATGAAATTGCCTGTTTCACAGATTTAGCTATCTTTAAAACAATATTTTAATGAAACCATAGTATCACTGATCATAATCCTCCAAAATATTCGGTTGAATTCTAATTTCCAATCATTCCTTCATCGGTGTACCTATGGCATCACTAGCAACCAGAACGCTCACCACCTGTTCACTCAGGGGTCTTTTCAATAGTTTTTAGCTCATAGTACCCAGAAATATATTCACTTATAAAAATCCAGATGGACTCTCCGCTGAAGATCAGCAAGATCAACCAACAGATCCATATGAAAGAGCCATGGACTCATCCGTTGAGGACGAGCAAGGTCAATCAACCAGATCCATGCCTCGGTTCAGAAAACAACTCTAACTCCTTGTTCCATTTTCTTCCTCGACGCATGTGTGGGTATCTTCGGCGACCTAGAGCCTCGAGCACCGTATGGTCAACACCCTCTAGGATCCTTTGCAGGTCACCTAGCGCTTCACTCATAGGCTGCTTCCTTGGTCCCTCATCCACCGTACCGGAAGCCTACCATCATTTAAATCGAACGGAGACTGGTCAAGACCTCGAGCCCACCTTGCTATGCGAGACGTCCTCCATTGGCTGTTGCAACTTTATCAATTTGGTCTCCACGACCTCATTCACAAGATGGTCAAAATGCTTTCCCAGCATTCTTGACATAAAACAGTCATTTAAAACAAGTCATAATTCCAGTTTCTAACGAACTCTCATCTTTCCACATTGTTCCACATCATTTCTCGTTATTCTTGCTATGCGAGACGTCCTCCATTGACTCTCCGTCAGCTGTTGCAACTTTATCAATTTGGTCTCCACCACGACCTCATTCACAAGATGGTCAAAATGCTTTCCCAGCATTCTTGACATAAAACAGTCATTTAAAAACAAGTCATAATTCCAGTTTCTAACGAACTCTCATCTTTGAACATTGTACCACATCATTTCTCGTTATTCCACATTCTTCTACATCAATTCACATTGCTTAATCCACATCCAATCATATGTATGCCCATTGTCCCTCATCCTTTCTCACTTGCAATCACATCATATTACATCTCATCACATTTATCCTCATCACATCTCATCCATTCTCATCTACCCATATCCACATCACATCACATCACATCCATTCACATCTCATCTCATCCATTCACATCTACCCCGATCCATTCATATCTCATCTCATCCATTCACATCTACCCCGATCCATTCATATCTCATCTCATCTCATCCATTCACATCTACCCCGATCCACATCACATCACATCACATCCATTCTCATCACATCTCATCCATTCACATCTATCTCGATTCACATCACATCTCATCCATTCACATCTATTCCGATTCACATCACATCACATCTCATCCATTCACATCTATCTCGATTCACATCACATCACATCCATTCACGTCACATCTCATCCATTCACATCTATCTCGATTCACATCACATCACATCCATTCACGTCACATCTCATCCATTCACATCTACCCCGATTCACATCACATCACATCTCATCCATTCACATCTATCTCGATTCACATCACATCACATCTCATCCATTCACATCTATCCTGATTAACATCACATCCATTCACATCACATCTCATCCATTCACATTTACCCCGATTCACATCACATAACATCACATCCACTCACATCACATCTCATCCATTCACATCTATCCCGATTCACATCACATCACATCCATTCACATCACATCTTATCCATTCATAGCTATCCCGACATCACATCTTATCTAATCCACTCACATCTACCCCGATCCACATCACATCACATCCATTCTCATCACATCTCATCCATTCACATCTATTTACATCATGTCACATTCACATCCATTCACATCTCATTGCATCTATTCACATGCATCACATTCGTTACATCCCCATCCCATCACATACATTCTATCCCCATTACATCACGTCCACATCTATCCACATCACATCTCATTCATTCCATCCACATTACATCACGTCCACATCTATCCACATCATATCTCATTCATTCCATCCACATCTATCCACAACATATCTCAATCATTTCATCCACATCCCTACACATCCCATCTCATTCATCCACATCCATCCATTCATTCACATTCACATCTATCACTTCACATCTTATTCTCATCCATTTACATCACATCACACCCATACATATAATCACGTCTCATTCACATCTATTCACATTCACATCCACATATATTCACATCATATCATATTTTATCCACATCTCATCACATTCACATCCACATCCCTTTACATCACATCACATCTCATCCACATCCATTTATATCACATCCACATCCACATCCATTTACATCTCATCCACATCCACATCCATTTATATCACATCCACATCCACATCCATTTACATCACATCACATCCTTTCACATATTCTCACATCTCATTCTTATCTCTTCGTTCACATCCCCATCCATTTACATCACCTCACATTCCATCCACATTCATTTACATCACACCACATCTTATCACATCCATTTACATCACATCACATCTTATCACATCCACTCACATCTTATCGCATCCACTCACATCTATTCACATCGCATTCACATCTTATTCACATCTATTCACATCGCATCACATCTATTCACATCGCATTCACATCTTATTCACATTTAGCGACGGATAGTTTCATATTCTTTCTCAAATTTCTCAAGTGAAATATATTCGATATTCTTCTTTTGAGTAAGAGATTAATGGGATTTACAAAAATCAATTCTACCCATATTTCCCAATAATGCTCAAAATTCCACTTTTGATAAGTACTCATAATTTGAATTATGCTAAAAATTCCTCTTTTTCCATTTAATTTCTAGGATCACATCCATACACATCCCATCTCATTCATCCACATCCATCCAGTCATTCACATGCACGTCTATCCACATCCATCCATTCATTCACATTCACATCTATCACTTCACATCTTATTCTCATCACATCTATACACATCCCATCTCATTCATCCACATCCATCCAGTCATTCACATGCACATCTATCCAGTCATTCACATGCACATCTATCCACATCCATCCATTCATTCACATTCACATCTTATTCTCATCCATTTACATCACATCACACCCATACATATCATCACATCTCATTCACATCTATTCACATTCACATCCACATATATTCACATCATATTACATTTCATCCACATCTCATCACATTCACATCCACATCCCTTTACATCACATCACATCTCATCCACATCCACATCCATTTATATCACATCCACATCCACATCCATTTACATCACATCACACCCTTTCACATATCCTCACATCTCATTCTCATCTCTTCATTCACATCCACATCCATTTACATCACCTCACATCCCATCCACATTCATTTACATCACACCACATCTTATCACATATCTTATCACATCCACTCACATATTATCACATCTTATTCACATCTTATTTACATTTAGTAATATTTTCTATTTTCGATACCTATGGGACTTTTCTAAATTTCTACCAATTGCTTGGCCTAGTTAAAGGTACTTTTTCTCGACGAATATTTTCATATTCTTTCTCAAATTTCTCAAGTGAAATATATTTGATATTCTTCTTTTGAGTAAAAGATTAATGGGATTTACAAAAATCAATTCTACCCATATTTTCCAATAATGCTCAAAATTCCACTTTTGATAAATACTCATAATTTGAATTATGCTCAAAATTCCACTTTTGATAAATACTCATAATTTGAATTATGCTAAAAATTCATCTTTTTCCATTTAATTTCTTGGATCCTAAATATCATGGGAATTCCTCTTTTTGCATTTAAATGATTGAATTCCAAATGTCATGGGAATTCCTCTTTTATCATATAAATTTTCTCATACATAAAATAAATTTATTTAAAATTTCTCTTTAAATAAAAATATTCATTATTTTAATATACCAAAATTTCTCTTTTTTCATTTAATTACATGGATCTCCATTATCATGGGAATTCCTCTTTTTGCATAAAAATAAAATTACCAAAAATTTCTCTTTTCTTTAATTAATTATTTATGCATAAACACTAAAAATTAGTTTCCCATGAATATGATGAAAATCATTCTTTTAGCATAGGATATTCAATCCTAGAATATGGTAGGAAGTCCTCTTTTAGCATTATGCATAAAAATAAGATATGTATTATTTTCTAAAAAATTTACCATAGCTTCGCTGCTATTACTGATAATTTTTAATTTTTTCTAAAAGAATAAGATGTTGCAATATAATTATGATAGAAGATCTATCCATAAACTTAAATCCAATTTATGGAATTAAAACATAAATTTAGCGATAATCATAATCTTAATTATGATTAATCTACTAGATTAGGCTATTTCTACTATTCTTCTTTTCCCAAAATGATAGGAATATCTCTTTTACATTTAGAATCACTTGAAGTAGTTTTTCAACTACTTATAAGAATATACCATAATTTTATTATCATAAAAGCATAAAAAAGCCATTTTCTTAACCTCTAGCTTTACAAGCTTAGAGATTGATTTTGAATTAAGAATTTATCACAACGAGAAGCATTCATTTGCTAAAGAATTAGTCATAGGAATGACTATTCTTTTGGGAGAGAGAGCTATACATAAAAAGCATTCTAATTAAGCAGCATAAAGATTAACCTTTTTGTGATGATTAATCATTAAAACTCTTAGAGAAAGCTTGATTTGCATTAAAAATAACTAATTAGAAACTTCTCAAGCTTGAGAGGGGTTGAGAAGTGAAATGATTGAGAATATTAATGAAAATCATGAAATTACTTCTTACC